>NC_079390.1:5121603-5296603 GCF_029220125.1 Pseudoliparis swirei
CAACGATGTCATCCTTCAGCGTGGCTTACATTGGGAGGCGTTACACAACATCAACAGCAGGATGACAGGCTGCCAGGAATAAAGGAAACACTCAGCGAGTGGATTGCAAATGATCCACACGAGCAAAACTTCAGGGCCATAACTCCTCAACGGCAGCTCTGTGGCTAATCAGACATGGTGGGGACTCTGAATGTCTTCCCATACATAAAAAAAATGCATCCCTCTCGTATTCGCCTCAGGCAAAATCTGACCTATCGACACCGGATGGCTTTAAGAAGGAGGATGCACTGCCTGTCTATTTCTGTCCTGCCCATCATATAAATCATCTATGGGGGCACTATAGGTGAAAAAAGACTCTATGCGTCTCAGTTTGAGGCTTTCTCTCTCCTGCCACGCCCCTCAACCACCTGTGCCCGGCGCTGCTAATTGAGAATTAGCACTCAATCAGCCGACCAGTTAGCAGACCCCCCTCCCCCAATAAAGCTGATTGGTTGTGACAGCTGTTTAGTGGATCTGACAGCAATCTCCCCTGCCCTCACTTAAGTAAGACAAAGGTTGTTGTTTTTTGCTACTGTCGACACAGTCACACATGTTCGCTTGCTATCTTTTCTTAAGTCTCCTTTTTTGTATCGTCTACTGTTAAAGAAACAGCAGGCATTCTGGTGAAATATGGCTTTCGTGATGCAGGCGCACGCACGCACAAACGCACACACACAATTACATATATAGACGCACAAAGCACACATTTAGCCCTAAGTTATGACCTAGTTGTCTGGGATGTGAAATGTCAGCTGGAGCAGAGTCTGTATTGGACAGAGAGAGAGAGAGAGAGATAACCCCTCTGGCCAAAAACTGCTGAGTGTGTACATGTACTTGGCTGTGTGTGTGTGTGTTGCATGGATGTGCGTCTGTAGGAGGAGGGGAAGAGAGAGAGCGAGAGAGAGAGAATAGTCCATCAAGAGAGAGGGGGAAGAAAAAGGAAAAGGGGGAGAAGGGTGAGAGAGAGGGAAGACCCTGGAGATGGCCTGGTTTCTGCGTATGCCCTGCAGAAATTGAAGCGTGATTTTGTTCACTCCCCATTCATTCTCCTCACTCTTCATACAATGCACGCACACACACAGGCTAATTTCCAGCATACACATGGATCTACTAATGTTGCGCCTCACATACTTTATTCTGTGATTCAGCACAAATATAGTGTAATCTTACAGAAAAAGATTGTGTTGTCTGGATGCCACAAGCTTTCTTTCTCTCGCTCTGCTCGTCTTCAGAGGTGGAGAGTCAGTCCAGCTGGATCCTCTGGCTGCTAAGCTAGCAGCTTTTCAGATTGGTAATACACTGGAGGACACAATCTCCCACTTGAGTAACCTTGGCCTGACCCTGGGGCACAATAGTGGGGTGTGTGATTCTCTATACATTAGTGTTGTATCTGCAGAGCGGCCGTGTGTTTCTCAAACCTCTTCAGTCTCTCTGGCTCTGTCAAAAAAATGGGGATTTTCAGATGGGGGTTGAACTCGAGATGCGGTTGTTCACACGGCAGACAAAGGAATGCTGATTTTCATATTTGCTCTCAGGAAGGAGGAGAAAGCCACAGATACATCGCTCCTATGCAATCTGGGCTTTTCTTATTTCATCAATCAAGATTTTGGCACATCGAGCCTTTTTCAGGATGAAAGTCAGTACAGACTGACAAATCCAGTGGATGGGAAAGGTGATTCAACTCTTTCTAGGTTGATGCACACGGATGTTTATCTTTCATTCAATGTTTAATGTCGGTGTTCTTTAGGGTCAATTTGACCCCAGGCTGTTTTTCACTGTCAAACATATAAGAAATATCAACTTTTTTATATATTTAAAGGGCTATTTAGGTAGTTAACAAACAAACATAAAGTACCTCACACTTAAACTTGGAAAACAATATTAATTCTAATAATTTTCTGGAGGTTTTAATTGCTGGGGTCAAATTGACCCCGAGGGTAAAATATGTCAGTAAATATAAAGGTAACAGGAGGGTTAAACATTAAATGGGGTCAAATTAACCCTAAGGTAACAGGAGGGTTAAATAAAAGAAAATCTCATTAGAATAATGCCTGTGCAGCTTCCCCTCTTTCCTTCAAGCTCTGTTTCTTCATCTCTTCTCTGTTCTGTCCTCAGCACCAGGGATCTGTCGCTCTGTTGGCTCAGTCGCTGACGTGATGCTTTCACACAAAGGTGCACTGAGAAGCTCTCATGTGGAACAAAGTGTTCTCAGCTCAGGTGTTTGGGTGTCGAGTGGACAATGTCAATTCAAGAGAGATACACTACCGTTCAAAAGTTTGGGGTCACTTAGAAATGTCTTTATTTTTCAAAGAAAAGCACTGTTTTTTCAATAAAGATAACATTAATCAAAAATACACACTATACATTGTTAATGTGGTAAATGACTATTCTAGGTGGAAACGTCTGTTTTCTAATGAAATATCTCCAGAGGTGTATAGAGGCCCATTTCCATCAACTATCACTCCAGTGTTCTAATGGTACATTGTGTTTGCTAATCGCCTTAGAAGACTAATGTCTGATTAGAAAACCCTTGTGCAATTATGTTAGCACAGCTGAAAACAGTTATGCTGGTGATATAAGCTATACAACTGGCCTTCCTTTGAGCTTGAAGTTTGAAGAACAAAATTAATACTTCAAATATTAATCATTATTTCTAACCTTGTCAATGTCTTGACTATATTTTCTATTCAATTTTCAATTCATTTAATAAATTAAAGTGAGTTTTCATGGAAGACACGAAATTGTCTGGATGACCCCAAACTTTTGAACGGTAGTGTATATCTACGGCCAGTGCATGAAGTAGCATTTATTTGCCATTGTTCGGTCCATATGTCTCATACATTAGAAGATATTATATTCATACTTCAAAAGTTTCCTGAAAATTTCCGTATGCTACTTTTTTTTACTCAAGTCACAGATCCAATGAAGGACTTTTACTTCTAAAAGAGGTTTGTCACAGTGTGATATTAATTCATAATATTAGAAATATAGTCAGGAACATTTCATTGTTCATTCAAGGTTATTTAATGAAATGAAGCTGTTTATTAACTACAGTGTATTGACCATTTTAAATGACTATATAGAATGAAACTCGTTAGATGACAAATTAGTTAAAAACGAGCTTTGACACGTGTATTTGAGGACAAATACTGAGCTCATAGAAGCAGCACATCTCACTTTTCTCCGTAAACATTATTATTGCACGACTTAATTGTCATGTGTGCAGTGCCTACACTGAATCAATTAAAGGTTATTTCATGAGGAAGCAACATTAATAATGATTAGTCCTATTTAATAATAGATTACAAATTAGTTTGAAATAAAATTTGAAGATTGGAAGGTGCTGATTGGCTGAGCTGAAATCCATGTTACCATAATGCCAACGGGCACACTGGTAGAAAACGTCTGTAATTTCTTAAAAATAAAGCAATTTGACAAATGAAAGTACATTATATATGTTATTACTATTGTTAATAATTATTGTAATACAGACGCGTGTTGTGAGCAGAAATATATGCAGCCTGTTAGAGAATAAAGTAAAGGTCGGTTGGGTTGAGTTGAGTCTGCTTGAAAAAAGTAAAGCACACTATGATAACCCTGCAAAATATTTTTTAATTCATTGTTTATTTTTAATTTTATGTCGAATAGTTTAAAGTGTGAATAATAAATACACTTTAAGGATTTTACATCGGATAGCTTAGTGGCGTCACAAGTTCAAATAAATCAAATCATCACAAGTCTCAACAATATAGCCAGCATCAATCACCCAAATAGTTTAAGAAGCCTTCATTTAAATAAATAAATTAATATTATGATAATATCTTGATCATTTGCATGAACAAGAATAGACCAATGTGATGAGCCAGTACCTCCTAAACTGACATTGTTCATTATACAACGTGAACAATGGCAAATTAATCATACTTCATGCACCGCCTACCCAGCTTTCACAAACCTTTACATAATCCCTGTTGCACTGCACTCCGATCAAACTAAGGTAAGAGTCCTGGATTTGTTTGGTTTGTTTTGTCTTAAACTCTCAGTGCACTAAACGTTTCCTAAAAATACAAACTTCACATTTGTTTATTTAATTAAAAAGGAAGATGTACCTTTAGCCGAGGCCAGTCCCTCCGCTTTCACTTCGGTAATGTGGAGCTGCTGCATCCCCTCCTCGTCTATAACTGCCACAGAAAACCCTGTAGACATGGAGAATAAGATACAGGGGGAGATTCAGTCGTTCATTCTTTTGCCTTCTTTGAAGAAATGTCAATTTGACGGTGTAAACTGCTGACCCGTCACTATTAAGATTAGATCCAGTAGGCAAAACACACTCAGACTGGGCCGCCCCCTTTAGTCACTAACAGAGCCTGAGTCAATGAAGTCTATTTGGAAATTAATTAGATACAGAATTTGACAGTATAACAGAAACGGGTTCAAAAAGGGGTATTGTCTGAGACAAGCGTACCAAATCCAATGGTGCAGGACTCTTCTTTGTTGAACCGGATCACCTTGGTAGCTTTGGTGCAAACCTCAATTTCTTTGTAGACCTGCAAAACACAAGAAAATTATATTTCATTGGCCAAAATAAATAAATTGATGGATAGCAGTGTTGTTGGATGGAGAAGGTGAAGGTCATGTTATCGCTCTTAATAAAGACTGGCTGGATTCATGTTTTATTCAAGCTCCTTAACAGAGCAATCTCATGTGAAGGTTGTGGGGTCAAAATTCAAGTCAAGTCTGAGAAGTGAGTGGGTGCTCAGACAAGGGCTTGAACTCACAGCGGGGCGAGAGCACAGACACAGCTGTGTGTGTGAAGCAACAGACGGGGACAGAAGTCCGCTTCACTGTGGGGAAATAATCATGTAATATCATAGACTCGGGATGAAAGAGGGTGGAATGAGTCACTGATCAAAGCGGGGAGACAAAAGACCTCTTGAGGAAGAAGAGCGAGTTGTACAATGACTTTACTTTGAGACCGATATTGGCGTGTCACCCACAAAGCACCGTCGCAAAGAGAATTCATTTCGGGGTTTCGCAGCGACTGAATAATGTAGAGGTGAGTTATTTTTCAATGGGAGTGATTGTTTGTTTGAATAACAGTGCACGGAATACAATTTGGAATAATTTATAGCCAATGCGACGGCGCTTCTTTTGCATCCTGGGAATTTTGTACGCGCCGCAAATCAAATGTCAACCGAGTCATAAAACATGCAAAAGCTTGCACCCAGATCGGCCCGGAGTGAAGTAAAAATGAATTAGTAATTAGTAAAAAAAAAAAATAAAAATCCAAACAGCACATCATTGTGTCTCAGCTCAGACTGTAAAGTAAAATAAAAACTTGAATCTAACATACGGTGAAATAAAAGGATATTTTCCCTCCATGACGTCACGAGTTATCATCACAGTGCTGCAGCGTGTGTGCGTGCGTGTGTGTGTGTGTGTGTGTGTGTGTGTGTGTGTGTGTGTGTGTGTGTGTGTGTGTGTGTGTGTGTGTGTGTGTGTGTGTGTGTGTGTGTGTGTGTGTGTGTTTCCTCACCAGATCGGAGATGTCCTCTTCAACTTTGGGAACATAAAAGAGCATTTGGTTGTCCATCCATATCTTCAGACGCAGATAGTGGCCGGAGGGGTCTACTTTATGGGCCTGGAGGTAACGACACAGAAGGGCAATGAAGAAAAAAAGACACCAAAGTATTAATTCTTCTTCCCAAAATTGGAGAAATCATTTCTCAAAATTCTGTTTTCTTTAGCCTAGCCTGTCTTGACATGTAACACATGAATAATATGTTTAACTCATCAAACCTAGCAAAACTACATTCCCGTAACCATTTCCACATAGCTCACAACATCCCGACACAGACATACATGTATCCAATCATGTCAAGAATCCACATATTTCTGCCTGCGTGGAACACACAGGGGCCATGAATTAGATGCTCCAGATCCTTGTGACATGTTTATAGCACACACACACACACACACACACACGTCAATCAGCTTTACCCGTGTGTTTCAACAGACCCGTACGTGGGACGTATCATTACGCTTCATTTTTCCGTGGCTGAGACCAATAAGGCAGGAGAGGTGAGGAAGAGCAAGGAGAACCGAAGCTCCGTGAAACTGTCAGTGGAAGTGCACTAGTGACATCTAAAGTGTTCACTTGTCTGCTTTCCTAGAGGCACCAGAGTCTCACGTATCAGCTGTAATTCAGCAGTGTGTGTGTGTGTGGGTGAGGGTGTGTGTCTCAGATTTGTTTTCACAATTCAATTCAAGAGGGCGAGAAGTTTTTTTTTTTAACTCGACTCCCACGTTGCAGCTGTCAACACACTTTAAAATGGTCAAATGTAATTATGCAACCGCGACTTATGTAACAGAGCTCATCCACAGAGCCGTGTGCAATTTTACGAGCCTCTTTTCTCAAGTTTGTGTTTGACAAACCTGTTAAAATGGATTATTTGCATTCCGAACAGCTGTTAACCGTCAACGCATTTCTGTGTGTCTTTATGTGTGTGCAACGAAGCAATGTGCAATGTGTAATTATCACTCTCGTATGCCTTGAATTGAAGAGTGTGTCCTTTCTGCAGCGCTCTCAGCGATGTGGCCCACCTTGCAGACGTTGCTCAGGACTTCCAGCGTCGTCTCGCCGGGCTGGATGATGGCCAACACAGGCCGATTGTTGGGCAGACACACCCAGGAGGGAGTCAGGTAATCAGGAACCCAAATGTCGCCGTCTACGTTTTGCTGAGGAACATTTTTCACAGAGCCCTCTCTGTCCTTCTGAAAATACAAAAAAACACACACACACAGAGTTTATTGCATCTTGGAGTAGCCTTTGTGCACCCGATAATGAATGCAATGTTACTGTGTAAACCTTTTAGTTCTAATTGAGTAAAGAATGAGAAAAAAAACACACATTCTATTATTCACAATTACAATTGTTAAGAATCCTGAAGTAATCCTCCTCATTCCTCATGATTCCAAACACAGATTTGCTTCGATCGATTTGAGTAACGAGGTGGGCACTGGCGGTGGCCTGAAAGCAGCAGGAGATCCAATATCACAACGTAATTCATTTGCGTTGATGAGAGCGTCTCCACACAACTGTCTCACAGCGCGGGTATGCGTCACATGTGTGTGCGCATTCTGTTCAAAGCAGAGTCTGTGACCTTTAAGCCCATCGACCTGACCTCTGACAATCTGGCAGCCCCTCTCGGCCCCGTGTGTCTCATCTATTCGACCTCACGCTGTCTGTCACTGATACCTTATCTCCTGCTCTCAAGTAACAGATTCCACAAACTCGTTTATTCTCCCATTCCTCTATTGCAACCCCCCCTCTCACAAATCATTGCCTCTCCTTCTGGTGCCCCCTTCCCCTCTATCTGCACATCGCTCCATCATCTCCCTCCTGCCCATCTTTCATTCACGCCATACAATCTGCTGACTGTCAACATCACTGGGCCCCGTGGTCCCTGTTTGAATGAACTATCTGCGTGTGTGTGTGTGTGTGTGTGTGTGTGTGTGAATCTGTGTTGGCTTGAGTGAAAGGGAGATAGAGAAAAGAAACCGAGGGAGCGTGCTGGATGCAAAAAAGCATATCTTTGCATGCACAAAACACGCTCAAGTTCATAAGCACAAACAGAATACAGACGCACACACGGTTATGAAGAAAAAAAAAAAGAAACACACATTTTCTCAGACAAACAACAGACCGGGGGCCCAAACCAGTACCTCCCCCCAACTCCCTGATCTCCCCAGCCCTGCCCGACACCATCTGGCTCCCCTCCTGCTCCGTGTAGGATGCCACTGCTGGAGGGCGTACAGGTCCTAAACTATCTTTCTCTCTCACTCCCCAGTTCTGCCATCAGTGGGATTCCCTAAAATAAAGAGAGAACTAAAAGTGGGACAAGCCCATCAGATGTGAACAACGGTCTTCAAACTGGAGATTCTCATTTCTACTGATGCAGCCATTCCAGCGCTCTCCTTCAACCAACTGAAGCATGTTACCTCCTGTGCATTTCTTCACTGTCATCCCATACCCTGCCAGCTGAAGCTGGGAGTGGGTGGAAGGAAATCGATCTCCCATGGAGCCACTGGGGGCCTCAGCAATCACAGAGGGTGAGTGTGAGAGAGTGTTCCTCCACCTACTGAGTTCACACAGAGGGCCCTCACCATCCCCCCCATCTCTGCTGCCTTCTACCAGTTCTCATCAAATATGGAGCTGGCATGCTTGTCCTTGCATAGCCCATGGGTAATTGGACATCTTTTCTCCTTACAGTTCATCTAAAGGTACTCCCTGAAACCTACAATCCGATGGTAGCCTTGGAAACATCTATTTTTCTCTCTCTGAAGATTTGATTATTTGCAACTGTCTGTAAATTGTGGTCAATATGACAGACAGAAAGTAGGCACAGATGGCGTGACGGGGGCCGGGTCTTTTGAGGGCAAATGTCTGCATAATTTGTGAAATCATCAGAAAGATAATCATCAGAACATAGCGGATCAAATTTGTCTCAGAGGGATTAGCAGAGAGAAAGCCCCCGTCAGTCGTAGCCTATGACGTTGATGGAGTTTGAATGGCCTGGAGCAGATGACAAGAAGAAGCGGGAATCTGTCAACACAGATCTATAAATGATGTTTTGACAAGAAAAAATTATGGTCGAGGAGAAGATAATGGGTATTGTTGGCAGAGTGGTTAGTAGCAACAAAAAAGTTGTAATAAACAAAAGTTAGTACCGCAAAGTCTGGTGAAACAGATAGTTTGATGAGTGCAGGAGGAGAAACAGCTTTAGAAGATGAAAAGGGTTGTTGATATACCGAATAAAACTCAAGAATCATCTGGTAACATTGAGGAAAGATGAAATCCTGCAGCTTTTAAGGATTTATTGTCTGCAAATGTCTCCTAATGCTCTTCAGCTCGGAGAGAAGTCTGAAAACATTAAAGCAGGAGCATGGAAGTGACCTCAAAGAAATGCTCATTGGAGCAGAAGGATGCATCAGAAGGAGGCATCAGAAGGATGCTTGGGTTTTAAACCTACCAAATGAAGAGCAAGAGCACCAAAAGGATCTCAGTGAAGTGGACGGAGGTGGAAAGTCCAGTGATATTGCTGACCTCGGGGTCTGAAGAAGCCCCGTTATCCATTTCACAAGTACAAAGGTTCATCAGATGCCCTCGTGAGTTGTATGTTAGCTTATGTGAGAGGCCAACAATGACAAGGGTTCAGCCTACAGCTACATTTGATCTGGTTCTCTGTAGTGAATGCCAAACTATAGAAGGCAGGAGGGGCTTAGTGTTTAGCCTGAGGAGGAGTATTACTGTATGGACATGAACAGTCACTAGAATCGGGCCAACATTCACTCACGTCTTAGTGTTATTCATGAGTTTTTTGTTTATCTAGGTCAACATTTAAAAAGGACAGACATACATCTAACATGTCAAAGAGGACTCCATTCTGCTATAGGGTCCGTAACATGAAGTTACATTAGAGTCACATTGGTACGTCAGTCTCGTAAAGATGGCTGAGCGCTTACAGATTTCTCACTGGCGGAGTCTTCAAA
This sequence comes from Pseudoliparis swirei, assembly GCF_029220125.1. NCBI lineage: Eukaryota > Metazoa > Chordata > Actinopteri > Perciformes > Liparidae > Pseudoliparis > Pseudoliparis swirei. The sequence continues at coordinate 5,131,195 of NC_079390.1, forward strand.
CATGAGCTCCAGTGGCTTTCTCACCGGCTCCATCCCATCAACGAAGACCTGCAACCACACAAAGAACAGGACATTACAACTGCATCCAAATGCATGAAAAACAACTACGAGAAGACACTGCTTAGAAACATGCATCCATGCTGCAAACCTGCATTATGTTTTTGTTGAATTACATTGCATTGCATATTAAAACTAGAACGGGCACTCGGTAGAGCGCATACCTTCGCATATCACAAGATTGGGCATTGAATTATGAACATGTTGGCATTAGTTGCATGCCAATTGGATAAAAATTGACCGCGCTATGGTAAAAAATAAGATGTTGACCTTTTCATGACCTTGACCTTGACCTTTGACCCGATCGATCCCAAAATCAAATCAAATGGTCTCCGGATAATAACCAATCATCCCACCAAACTTCATGCAATTCAGTTTAATACTTTTTGACTTATGCGAATAACACGCATACAAATACGCGGCGATCAAAACATAACCTTCCGCATTTTCAATGCGAAGGTAACCAACAGGCACATACAAGGTTGTCACCCAAATCTAAAAATGTAGTTAAATAAATCAATACATGACCTCTTTCTGGCTATGCCTCCACGCTAAATACTACAAACTAAAGTCAATCACACGCTTATACAGTATGGATGTGTCACTGTGCTAACCTGGTTGATTGAAGGATGTCCCTTGGTCTTCCTCTTCGAGGTGGTGTCCAGCCCCCAGAGGGATGAGAAGCGGCTACGACGTTTACTGAAGGTGCGCGGCGTGGCCTGGTTCCGCCTCCTGATGCCGCTCTCTGTGCGGGCTGACACCTGTGACAGAGATCACCAGAGAAAAACATAAATCCAATGCCAACGACAGACGATCCTTCATTAGAGAATCCATCCAAATTGTTATTTCTACGACTTGATGATGGATAATATGGCCCATAGTGAACACGCTCGACCACTTATATCCCAGTGAGCCACTGCACAGTCAAGGAGAAACCCACTTTAGGCATTTCTGGGTTAATTTACACATGAATTGCTGCGCTATGAGCAGATCTGACTCGCTGTGTGGTACACGAGTGCATACTTTGACGCACATTTATGTCATTTATGCAAATGCTGTACTAGTGTGGACGTGTACTTATCGGTCTCTTCACCAGTCGCTGCTCATGAGACACACACACGTCAGCTGCAATAGGTCAAACTGTCTTTAAGACTCTTCTTATATAAGCTCTGTGCAAGATGTCTTTTTTACTGCCTATTCTATTACAATGTCCCTGTTGGCTACGGATACTAAAAACCCTGATGAGTACAAAATAATTACAAAAACATTAGAGATGTTCCTTTTGTTCAAGAGAAAAAAACGGCGTTGTGAGAGTCTGCGAGAGAGAGGCCATATATCTTTTGCTAAAGTCAATAGTAGTTTGTAGTTAATTATTTAATTAACAAGTTCCATCTTTATTCTGTTAATGTATTTAATTTGAATTTAGTTAATTTAAATAGCAACGTATATAGCGCCCATTTCTAGCAGTATTTGACTAATGCAATGAAGACATTTTGAATGTGGGAGAAAAAATAATTCGATAATTAACTTAAGAGGGAAAGAAGATGGGGGAAAAAAATAGTGACGGCGTGAGACATAGAGGAGTAAAGGATGAAGAAAATATGGCAGATATGAAGAAGGAGAGACAAATAGAGACGGAGACAAAGGAAGTAAGGGTGTGGGCACTAAAAGGAGGGAGGGGGGGTAACCAAGCAGTGTTAAGACAGTTTGTGGGAAAGTGCCTCAGGGATGGCAGCTTACTAACAGAGTTTTTATTGATCCACGAGTCCCAAAAAAAACCACATCGTGAAACCTCAGATGTTGTAAAATGTGTGTGCGTATATGTTTGGTGTATCCGATAGCCGGCTCGTATGAAAGTGGCCTATAGAGGTATCATTTGCACCTCTTTATCTCCTCTCTGCTCTTTGTTTCCTGGATGATATTTGACATGAGCACACGGCCGCGTAACACACAACAACTTGTCCGATTATTCCATCTATTGTGCATTTTTATCCTGTACATTCTTGGAGCGCTTGCTCGAGGTGACAAGGCGACAATGTTATTAGCTCTGAACAAATGACTTTTCCTTTAGGCCAGGGGTCAGGAAACTTTTTGACTGGGAGAGCCATAAAAGCCAAATATTTCTAAATATATTTCATTGAGAGCAATATAGTATTTTTTTACGTATAATAAATTAAATATGTCTTGCTTTTAATGCGACTTCTGGTGCTGCATGATGCTACGGGGGGGGGGGGGGGACGATCAATAACAGACGTTTAGTTTAATAGAAGAACAAAGACGTCTTTAAGAAAGGGACCTTAAATTACTACTGCTGTAATCTGGCGCGATAGAGATATATATTTTTTTTAACTCAAACTCAAAAGAGCCATATGCCGTCACCGGAAGAGCCATAGGTTCCCGACCCCTGCTTTAGGCTAAAAGCAGTCAACATCACAGACACATATATAAATGCGAGCATGCACCTACAGTAGTTTCCTGTGTACATGGAGCAATTCTCTATAGTGAGGACAGTTGTAGTTTAGATGCAGGGAACAATTGAAGGTTACAAATTAGAATTTAGATGTTCACCTTCAATTCCTTTGAGTCACAGCTGAGAACAGCATTGGATCAAACTGATTTCCCACAAAGTAAATACAAAGGAAGTCAGGGTCAAATCTACAATTAACAGAATACAGCTGTGAGGCAGATGCTCAATAGTTACCAATTGTGTAACAGTTGCAGTGAGCTTTTGCTGTGGATTATTTCTGGTGAAATCTCTTTAATTAAGGCTTCAAAACTTCTTCGGAGATAACCCCAAGAAACAACTAATGCCAATATGAATGAAAGGAAAATCTGCTGCTTATTAACTTATATTAACTTCTAAATTTGCATGTAGCCCAAAGCTGTGCTTCTGTCCAGTAAGCCAGACTCCGGCTGTGAGCCAGCACACTTTGTGTTCTGGCTTTTTATAAAGTGAACACATACATTTGAACATTTTGGGGCTGCAGAATTTGGGTCGTGTTTTGAAACAGACTTTCGGTACGACGATTTATTATGAGAGTCGGCTACACAAGATTTGTAAGACTTTACAAAAAAGTGAAACACAGCAGCTATTGTGCAAAGCTAAAAAAGAGCTGTTCGCCATTCAGCCCTTTCCATTCTGCTTGTGCCTAATTCACCGTAGGTACGTTTGAATGCGTTTTAACCACAGGGTACATGCAGTATCTTTAGTCTGCAGATTTGTCAGGCAAGTAGAAATTCTTTCAGTGGGCGTATGTGACAAGACGCTCACGCTTAACAGCCAGATAAACACGTTCACTCTACAAGCTGGGCTCATCTTGAAGGTCAACGGGATGACCTTTCGCACGCAATGCTTATTGGAACATGCAGAGGCATGTGGGCCGGCATTTGAGTTTTGGGATAAAGGAGCTCTGATTAGGTCAAATTACAGCAAGTGAGGGAGACGGTTCAAATAAATAGTCTTACATGAGTGCTGAAAAAACTAAACGTGTGTTCGTAGCTGCGAGTGGGTGCATGGACATTTGTCGTACCAGGGCGTGGAAGGAAGAGACAGAGAAGATGCCCAGTCGTCCCATGGCCAGCTTGGTGGGACGCGACGCAAAGCCCAGCAGGCGTTTGGGATTGGGGGGTTCGCCGCCCTGCAGACTGGCCAGGTAGCACCGGCAGCGAAACAGATCCATGTGAAAGCGCTCCAAGTTCTGCTCCCACAGGAAGATCTGACGGAGGGAGAGAGATGAGTCAGAAAGTGGACGGGATGGTTTTGGGATTATGCAAGAGGAGCAAACTTTGCCTCAGATTTAGCTCCAGATCCGGATCTATCCACGGAGCTGCGGATGAACCTTTTAAATAATACTAAATAAAATATGCGTAACATATCACCCTTTGTTTAGATGGTTATTTGGTCATTTCGGAAGAAGTGAGGTGTAGGAGTGCTGAGGCCCCTGTGGAGAGGCATTACTCATCAACACAACCCCCACCAGTCGCCGACCTGCTGTGCTATGTGAAATGCTTCACGAGGTGGGCCGTGGGAGGTGGAACACAGGAACACAGGAAAGAACACACACACACACACACACACACACTTGCTACGAAACACAATCTAGGCTTAATTTGCACTGGTTTTCTGACCTTCACCTATTTGTCCGGGGACTTAATAAAACTGCTCTTCCTTCGAGTCTTTAATTAAATTGAGATCCAAGGCCTGTCTGTTTATGTAAACTAATTTTGTCAGATTCAGATACTGATCTTGAAAAACCGCACACAATGATGGGATCAGCCACTCGAGTTAAGGCTGTTTTCAATTCTTTGATCCCACAATTGAGTTAATGTGCCTGTATAGTAGGCAATCAAAACCCTACCGCTTACTCAGAAATGGGACGTGTCCCGCACGGTGGAGATTAACCACTTCCTGATGCTTTTTTATGTAATATTGTTTCCTTGTATTGACTGTCAACCATATGCCACACACATACAAAGACACAGAGGCTCACCCCCACTGGGAGCCCTGGTGATTGAGGGTACATTCTTAATCTCTCTTGCGATGTTCACATGCGATGCTGCTTTAACATTTATCGACAACTCCAGACTTGCATTTTTGTCCACTGAAAGTGAAAACAATGTGATCCTGAAAAGAGCTTTGAAATTCCAGGTGTGACTCATTTCAAAACGGCGATTAAATATGGAAGTATGAGCATGACATTTCAGGCTCACCTGCCGGCTAATAGCATCCATGGCATGTGTTCCAACATGTGTTATGCATATTCTGCATTCTGCCACTGCACTCGAATGTGTTTATAAATGAGCACCGGTCGGAACGCTTTAACACATCTGTCGTTGCGAGTACTCCTTCAGAACATTTTGTCTGGATGACGGCATGCAGTAAAGATGATTTAGTGCTGTTATTCAGTGTGTGAGAGTTTTCAGTTTGAAGTTACAAAGATGTGCATCTGTAAAGCGTCTTAGGTGTTTTCACTCAACTCCACCAGAGGTTTTAAGGCACTCAGTTGGGTGCTCAACACATGAGGTCACCAGCCTGGTTCACATCAGCATCACATGGACATAAAGTGTGAAAATAGATTTTTTTTCACACTGATAATGATTCCTCCGTTTATGACCATGTTATGACTTTATGAAAACAGACTTGAATCTAAGTGGAGTCCTTTGACAGTTCCCGACTCCCCTTTCGCCTCCTCCTGTCCCCGCTCCGTACCTGCTCCAGAATGGTCTTCCTCTTCTTCGCGTCGGTGACGGTCGACAGCTGCATGTCTCCCATCTTCTTCATCTTCTCGTCCATGTCGATCTTCTGCTCCAGTTTACGGACCTCCGTTCGCAGCAGCCTCACCGTGTCCTCCCTGTGGTGCTGCCTGGCCAGAGCGGCGGCGCACGCAGAGTGGATCGCCGTGATCCAGTTCTCCAGTTCCGTCTGGCCTGACGTCTTGACGGGAAAGGAATTGAGGGAGGAATAATAGGTGACATCTCTATAGGAACTTTAACAAAAGAAAAAATGAAGAAGTTGACAGCTAAAAGAGTCCCATGATTAGCCTCTGGCATAGGGCGGTGGCAATAATCTCATCACCATCTCATTAGTTATCTTCCCATTCATTGATTGAACATCACTGTGGACAATGTGTCTATTTAAATGCAATGCATATAAATAGACACATTTTTATATTGCACCATGGTGACTGGTGGATCACTGTCACAGTATGACAGTGTGGCCTTTAAACATGTCAGACATAAAACAAACACACTTATCCCCCACACATGGCTAAATGTCAGGTACTTGTGTGTGTCTCACTCTCACACACACACACACACACACACACACACACTCTTCTTACTCCCATCCATTTCTGCCTCTCTGTGATTTGTCCCCTAATGTAGACCCATGGAATAATTAAATAACTGAAGAAAGTGTGGAGCGACATTAGGATTTTTAATTTGAAAAAAAAGTTGTTCCAACTGTATGTTCGAGTTGTTTGTTTTCCCAAGAAGGTGCGCTGTTTCGTGATAAATGGATCATTTAAATCCCGGTGTCTCTTTTACCTGGAAGAGGAAAGCGTCTCCCACTGAGTTGCTGAGGCAGAAGACAAAGTCTTTCTTGGGGTGTTCAGGGACGGCCTGGACGATGCTGTTCTCCACCCACAACGCATGCTTGGGAACGCTGTTGTGGTCGATCCCGGAACGACCGTCCGACTCGTACAGAAACAGAGTGCAGCCTTGAAGAACGAAGAAGAAGAAAAGACGGAGAGGAAAGTCATTTTCGAACGGATGTTTTTTTAATACTTTATTTATCATTTTAAGTTAATTGAACGTCATTTGGAAAACAAGGCTTTTGACCATTATGTTGCAGTTATTTAGTGTGTAAAATACCTCATAAACTAAATAAATAGATGTATCTTTTTTTATACTAACAATGCATTTAATCGAACATGAGTGGGGAACGAGGTGGGGAGGGATGACATGTGCAATGTATGACCCAAAAATGTACCCCAAAAAAATGTAATATCTCATTTGCATAGAAAAATATCATTTAAATAATAAAAATCTGTGGAGCTTGTATAACATGAGGTCGGGATGAATACCACGAGACAGTCTGATTCTAATATTGTTAGGGGGCTGGATATGTGGACAGGAGGCAGGCGGAGATGCAGCCACAGATGTTGTATCTGGTGCATTTCACGAGGACGAGATTGGATTCGACACGGATGCCGCCGTAAAATCAAATTGTGATGAGGCCGAGGGGAGGAAAATGTAAGGCAACACAAAGGAGAGAATAGAGGTGACAACCAAGGGCATGGACTGTGTAACGACGTGTGTGATTACAGCCCAACAGGAGAGAGAGGGAGAGAGATTAAACTGTCAGGATAAGATGTTTATCTGAATGTGACATTACGGCTGCAGAACTTCAAAACACGGGTAAAGACCCAAAGACATGTCAGTCACAACGGGAGGAGGGGTCCCTGCTCACCTTTCAAAGAGACCCAGTAGTGTTTCCACTTGCGCCTCGTTGCCGGTTCCACCTTCTTGTTCTTCTTGTGAATCAAGAAGTTCTTGACAGCCAGAGCTCCGGCTTTCCGGACGATGCCCTGCGCACAGCCAATCAGAGAGTCCGATGGATACGCGCTGCTGAGGGTGCAGCTGCTCCGCTCGTCACTCACAGCGGAGCCGGCCTCCTCCTGATGTGTCTGAGGAGAGATAAACGAGAGATGAATTTCAATAATAACAAACACGGTGTAAGAGCCACAAGTGTGTTTTTAGTACATTTAAGTTTCAGAATTTTTAATAATTTAATATTTAGAATTATGCTCACCGTGGAGGAACTATAAGTTAACTAGAACGGGCACTCGGTAGAGCGCATACCTTCGCATATCACAAGATTGAGCATTGAATTATGAACATTTTGGCATTAGTTGCATGCCAATTGGATACAAATTGACCGTGCTATGGTAAAAAGAAGATTTTGACCTTTTCATGACCTTGACCTTTGACCCGATCGATCCCAAAATCTAATCAAATGGTCCCCGGATAATAAACAATCATCCCACCAAATTTCATGCGATTCAAGAAGATGTTGACCTTTTCATGACCTTGACCTTTGACCCGATCGATCCCAAAATCGAATCAAATAGTCCCCGGATAATAACCAATCATCCCACCAAATTTCATGCGATTCGGTTTAAAACTTTTTTTGTTATGCGAGGAACACGCATACAAATAAAGGGAACTCACCGTGTCTGCGACTCTTTAGTGGCTTAAGAAAACAACAACGACGGAACGCCGCTACACACGGCTTTATTATGATCAGAACCGAGACACATGCGTATGAAGGTAACTCACCCAGGCTTGATTGTCCAGCTCCTTCCGGAAATTCTCATACACTCCTCCCCGGCCTGCCTCGCCGGCTCGTCCTTCCCCTCCTCCCGCGCTGCTGCTCCCGCTATCGCTCCCGTTGAAAAGGCTGCTCTCGGTGGCCGAGTACACGGAGAAGGAGGCGGACATGGCCTTGCAGCGCCGCGACACCAGCTCCCCGTCGATCTCCGCGGTGACGCCATCGATGCCACTGTCGCCGTACTCGCTCCCCTCGCCCAAAACACCCGAGATGTCCTAAGAGACAGAAACAAGGAAACTGGCTTGATTATTTACTTATTAATGTATACAGATACTAATACATTGCATAGCCAAAATGCACACACACACAAGCCAGCTTAGGCTCCACACTGGGTTTCTGGGTTTATGTGTGTGTGTGTGTGTGTGTGTGTGTGTGTGTGTGTGTGTGTGTGTGTGTGTGTGTGTGTGTGTGTGTGTGTGTGTGTGTGTGTGTGTGTGTGTGTGTAAGTGAATCCGAATGTGTCTGTGCACAAACTGTACTTATGGATTTTCTTTGCAAAAAGAAAGCGAGAGATTCTCTTTGCTTGCACACTTTTCTTTTACCAAACGGAGTCTTTGTTTTGCTGTGTTGTCCGTCTATTTATATCCGGTCTAACAACCCCCTAAGCCTGGCGAGATGAATTTATAATAAGCACTTAGCGGGCTCTGCTATCCAAGCGTGCTCGAGGGGGTTCAGAGAACGAGTTTAAAGAAAACCATAGTTCCCTATTGTAGTACTTCTTCGTTCTTAGTCGGCCATTTCTTACAATCAATGACACATGGAAACTACCCAAAGCACATGAACATTCTTTAGTCTGCATATGTAGTTTTGATTTGTCCACTAAATCTCTTAATAATTGGATTCTTGTTGACACGTACCAGTGACTTTGCTTCCTCTGTTATCCTCATGGCGAATCCGCTTTTTTTTAACATCGTACTAAAGCTTTTAAATTCTCATCAAAATACCTTTGTGTATGTTTATACGTGTTCTTAGGACCGTGTGTGTGGTTGGTTAACGGGGCATGAAAGATATTGTGCTTTAATACTGTAACTTCTGGTGGGGGAATGGAAACCAGGTCAGCGTTGAACAAGTAGCCCCACAGCAACTTTCTATCTGACTCCCTGTAATCCCTTCTCCCGCGACACAACTATACACAGCACACTTGGACGTATATCCATGCGCACACACACACCTGCACAGCACGAGCACACACAGGAAACGGTTCTATTTGTCAACAAAATGTTAACTGCTGTGCTGTCAAGCCTGTGAACACCCTGAACATCCTGGATACTCCTGGTAAACACAGTCCTCTATCATCCTACGTTTAGGGGTCTGCATTTAAGAAAGGAAAGACGGAAGAGAACTGACAGTACAGAAAGAAGACTGCGCCTGATTAATGTTGTGCCCTGCTGTGCATATTTATGATTTATTCATATATTCACAACATATAATCTAACCTGAGTGGTTTGTGCACGCCGTCCCTGGAAGGCAGGGTACGGTGCAGCGGGGATCCCGAGCCCCGACAAGCCCTCCGACAGGCAGTGGGAGCGCCGGCAGGGGAGCGTGAACGCTCCGTACCCGCCGCCGTCCTCCTCGGCTGGAGACGTCGGCCCCTCCTCCCGTCCTCCGCCTCCATCGCATTGGGCTTCTCTCCGGTTCTTCGCGTAGCGGCTCCTCTGCCCCCGGAGGCCAGGACTCTGCTGGCTGCACAGATGGTCCAGAGACGATGCCCTTGCAGCTGAGACTGGGACATAGGACATACACAGGTGGTTAGTGTGCGCGTGTGTGTGTGTGTGTGTGTGTGTGTGTGTGTGTGTGTGTGAGAGAGAGAGGTCAATGTATTCTGATTACTCAGTTACTTTCTGATTACTCTGCCACATTTGACATATGAATTAACCTTTTCCATTCGTGACCTTCAGTGAATCTGTATGATTTCTGTGAGTGAGCTTGAACCTATGTCTGTGTGTGTCTGTGTGTGTGTGTGTGTGCACGTGTGCAGCAAGCCCATCAGCAGTTAAGTTATCAGCTGCTGCCTAATGTCGCCCTGATCTCCAAGCTAACAACCCTGTGATCAACTGAACTCCTGCTCTGAGGAAGGGCAGCTGACACTCAGCCCGTTTCTTCAAATCACTTTGTGCCACTTGGTCTTTGTGCAATTGTTCCCACCTTCCCCCTCCTCATCATCGCCTGTAAAACAAATCAAATCACCCCTGCACACACAGATAAACGTATATACACTACCGTTCAAAAGTTTGGGGTCATCCAGACAATTTCGTGTCTTCCATGAAAACTCACTTTTATTTATCAAATGAATTGAAAATTGAATAGAAAATATAGTCAAGACATTGACAAGGTTAGAAATAATTATTAATATTTGAAGTATTAATTGTGTTCTTCAAACTTCAAGCTCAAAGGAAGGCCAGTTGTATAGCTTATATCACCAGCATAACTGTTTTCAGCTGTGCTAACATAATTGCACAAGGGTTTTCTAATCAGATATTAGTCTTCTAAGGCGATTAGCAAACACAATGTACCATTAGAACACTGGAGTGATAGTTGATGGAAATGGGCCTCTATACACCTATGGAGATATTTCATTAGAAACCAGACGTTTCCACCTAGAATAGTCATTTACCACATTAACAATGTATAGAGTGTATTTTTGATTAATGTTATCTTTATTGAAAAAACAGTGCTTTTCTTTGAAAAATAAAGACATTTCTAAGTGACCCCAAACTTTTGAACGGTAGTGTATAAACCGGATACGTCTTCTGTGTGTTGACCATCCTCACCTGCATTGCCTCTGGGCCGTGTGAACTGATCCTCCTCTTCCTCTTCTCCTCCGTCTATCATCTCCTCCGTGCTGGTCAGATGCTCCTGGCTCAGGTCTGACAGAGAGAACTCCAGGCTGTCTTCCCTCCACATGTCTGCCGACTTGGACCTCTTCTTTTTAAAGCTCCCTCCCTCCCGTGGACCCTCGGTCATTCGCTGGAGGTACCGCTCCTCCCCGACAACGTCTCCCTCCTCCTCCACCACCCCCGGGGAGTCCTCACCTCCAGCGTGGGCAACGGTGTCCGCCTCGGAGGTTTCGGGAGTCGGCGTGGCCAACGCGTCGCCGTCTTGTTGATAGGACTCCGGCCTCATCGTCATAGCGACGCGCTGCGTCCAGTGAGGGTTGACGCCGAACTCCCCGAACGCATCCGAGGCGTTAAAGGGCTCCAGTCCGTTCTCCGCCAAGGACTGCGGGATGCTCGGCGTGCTCGAGGAGCGCGTCGAGGCACCAGAGTTCCTGTGGTCCTGTTTCACTGAAGAGGAATGGCGGGAGCGCCGGACGACTGGCTGCTTGCTCGAGATGCGGAGCGACCGGGACGCGTGCTTGCGGGAGAGATGTCCCGTCACGTCGCCGTAGAAACCACTGTCCCCATTCTGACTTTCTACATTTCCCATGATTCAACTGTAGATTAAGGATGAAACACATTATTTAAGCTTGTACAGGATATACACATATGTATAAATATGTAGATATATAGTATATATATACACACACATACATATTGATGTGTGTATATATATATATATATACATTAATATGTATGTGTATATATATATATATATATAATATGTATATATATATATATTATATCTATAAATAATATAGATATGTGGAATTTTGTTTTTAAATCATTGATTAAGGATGAAACATTCTTTAAGCATTTACAGTATATACATATGTATGTATAAAAATGTAGATACATAGTATATATATACTATATAAATACTGTATATATATGTAAAAACAAAATTCCAAATATTTATATTATATATATATAAATATATATATATACATATGTAATATAATATAAATATGTGGAATTTAGTTTTTAAGTCATTGATTAAAGATGACACACATTCTGTAAGCTTGTACAGTATATACACATACAGTAATACAGTATATATACATATGTAGATATATATATATATGTATATATAAATATGTAGATATAAATGTATGTATGTATAAATATATATGTATTTATATATATTATGTATATACAGGACTGTCTCAGAAAATTAGAATATTGTGATAAAGTTCTTTATTTTCTGTAATGCAATTAAAAAAACAAAAATGTCATGCATTCTGGATTCATTACAAATCAACTGAAATATTGCAAGCCTTTTATTCTTTTAATATTGCTGATTATGGCTTACAGCTTAAGAAAACTCAAATATCCTATCTCTAAATATTAGAATATCATGAAAAAGTATACTAGTAGGGTATTAAACAAATCACTTGAATTGTCTAATTAACTCGAAACACCTGCAAGGGTTTCCTGAGCCTTGACAAACACTCAGCTGTTATAAATCTTTTTTTTACTTGGTCTGAGGAAATATTAAAATTTTATGAGATAGGATTTTAGAGTTTTCTTAAGCTGTAAGCCATAATCAGCAATATTAAAAGAATAAAAGGCTTGCAATATTTCAGTTGATTTGTAATGAATCCAGAATGCATGACATTTTTGTTTTTTTAATTGCATTACAGAAAATAAAGAACTTTATCACAATATTCTAATTTTCTGAGACAGTCCTGTATATATACGTATTTTTATATGTATATATATATACATATATATATATATGGATTTTGGTTTTTAAATCATTGAGAGACATGTACTCTGCATTTAAATCATTACCAGATTGTAGGCTTTGTCCTCTAATGGCATTGGCACATTTACTCTCTCACAGTTACCGCAGGAAACCAGGTCAGTCTCTGTGCTGGGTGAGTGAGTTACATCTGATGGCCCATTAACTAATGGTGATACGTTTGAGGTATCGAGAATCTCTCTGAGTTCAGCTGTCAGGCAGATGACATCAAGGATCAGGTATCAAAACAAATGAGGCGGAGGTTCCCTCGCTAGTGTTGTGCTACGTAAACTGACCTGAATGTTTGGTGATCTGCAGAACCCAGCACACTCAAATGGGACAACAATGTTAATTAAAAATTGATTTTGAGAATAGACACATGCTAACATTTCACTGGATCTTCCTGAGGGTTTTCTGTTGTTGTCCCATTTGATTTTTTTCAGTAACTATAAGGATGCCATAACTCCCTTTTCTGCTACTTTTTCAAGTTATACTTTAATTGTTTGAAACTTTGCAGTGCACTGCAGCGGGATGAATGTCTATTAGCTTGGTTGAGGACGTATCTCTTGATAGTCTGCAGCACTTCTCCCCTTCAGTGGCGTTATGATTCATTTGCCATATTCCCTAAACAGTAAAATATGTTTTTAAACTGCTGATCATAACGTTATCCCAGCATTGCCTCATGTTCTCTGTTATATAAGCACATGAAGCTGCTGAGTCAAATGCTGTCAGTTGGTCCTCTGTGAGTCACACATCAAATCCACACCATCAGGTTCTCAGTGTGGGCTCAAACTACAGACAACTTCTCTTCTAACAATTATGAACTCTGTTTTTAACAAATCATCAGTATATAAAACTCTCAGATGAGCATTTTATGTTATATTAGTCAAACTAAAGTGGCAAAGCAGAAGCATTCAAATAAACTGGATTTTCCAGTTCTATACTAAATCAAATGACCGTCTTCTGTGTTGTTGCAGTCGGAGACCACAGTGTGTAATCTGTGGTTACCTGTGGTTGAGCAGCCGCATCGTCAATTGCTCGTCATCGGCGCCGCGTCATCTCCTAGCGACCGCATGGTCCTCCACGCTTCCTCAAGCGGCGTTGTCAGATCGCCCTGAGACGAACAAGAAGGGAGACGAGTTTCAGCGGAGCTCTCCCGACTTCAAAGTGAGGAGGAAGACGAGGAGTGGGAAGATAGTTCTCACACTGCTGTTGAGCGTCTGCCAGGTACGGCACGGAAAGCGGGTGAAGCAACGGCGAGAGGAAAGCTGTGAAGAGAGACGGTGGGATGAAAGAGAAACAAAGGACAGAGAAACAAAGGCCAGTCAGCCTGGAGCTCACGTAATACAGAGGGGCCAAGAAACACACATTTAAATACACACATGTACAAACTCACAAATCATGAGAAACAACAAGCCGTAGCCTGGGGGGGAGGGGGGGGGGGGGAGACAATCCAAAACTACTGCAATTTCTTTGAACTGCACCCTGAAACTCATTTCAAACCTGAAACCAAACTGGCATGTACAGGCACGTGAACAACATCATTTTGGGATAACACCCCTTTTTTCCCTGCAGACAAAGAGATGTGCGCACACACACACACACACACACACACACACACACACACACGGTTGGTAAAATGACAGAACAAGAAAGCAGCTATGGTGAATGATTTTCAGCTTAAGTCTCAATTGAATGATCCTCTCCGACACGACCTAATTTTCTAGACTAGCAGCCCTGAGCTACTTGGAGTAGGCCATGGTTTCCAGAATGTGCCATGCACAGTGCGGATGTATGCAAGTGCTTTCATTGGGAGTAGTTTTACTCTCGTTTTACATTACAGAAAAGATTTGTAGAATGTCGTGTCTGTAGAACGAGGCCGATGTGATGGTCCTTCTCAGTCAGCTGGCCTTCAGAGGCCATGAGACGGGCCGCTCTGACGAGCTCAGAAGCAGGAACATAATGGAGGAGAAATCATTTCACTGTCATGTTAAAAAAAAAAAAAGAAGAGAGAAACCACAGCCTTTATTAATCGCAAAGAGCTGTCACTCAGCACAGGGCGTGATTAGATTATTAGATTAGTACCTTCACATCTGGGGAGTGATTTCAGAATGCAAACCAAGCATTCGTGCCTGGTGGTCGACAGCGCTGGTCGAGCTGAGTCCGCTAAGTACTTCCTGTTCATTTCACACAAATTGTGCCTACAGCTGCTGCATATAACGATTGATAATAATAAGATAACGTACCGCCGTGCTTATTCTCTCGGGCAGAAATACAATCAATCAAGCGTTACAGTTCTGGGAAAAGGACACAGAAATGAGAAGTGGAAATACGAGACGTGGAGGCCGTCGCAAACATACAGCGTGATTTGTTCCATACCGGCGTGTGTATTCATGTATTGAAACATAACCGCGGCACATTTCTCCCCAGCTGTGGGAAGCAGTTGCATAAGCTTGACCCTGATACTTCTCCTCCTCTTCCTTTCCCCCTCCACCCTTTATTTCTCATCCCTCTTCCATCCCATCCGGCCAGATGAGACTTATCCCAGCCCACATGCTGGCCATCTAGCCCCCCAAAACAAACAGGAAACAGACAAAGTAAAATGCACACACACACACACACACACAATGCACAAATGGTGCTGCATATTTATTTTGGAGTTAGTTCTGCTTTCCTTTTAAATCTGGCATCAGTGTGGTTCGTTGAGAATAAGTGCAAACACAGGACTTGATGCCTAAAATGTTCTACTGTTGCAACATAGTTCATCTCTGAGTCTATCTGTCTGAGTTCAGTGTGATAAATAAACACACACACACACACACACACAGGCAAAACAAACACAACACTTGGGAAATCAAAACGCAGCCGTTCCTCTGGCGGTGTACAGTCTAAAATGTTTAGTCTCTTCGTTTTTTCCTCTTCCCGTGCCCCGCAGCAAAGTACAGAAGAAGAGGGGGGGGAGGGGCAGCAAGGCGAGGAAGGGGCTCTCTGCCAAACCCACGTGGAGCTGAGAGGTGAGAAAAGGCTGGAGGCGAAAACGCACCGAGGGAGGGAGGGGGGGGGGGGGGCGATGTGGGTACACAGACACGGAATGGAAAAAGGGAAATAAACAGATATTGGGGTTCCCGTGCGATGAATAGAAGGTCGATATGGAAAACCGTGAAAACAGAGAAAGGAAAAAATGAGTACTGAGATCGAGAGAGAGAGAGAGAGAGAGGGGGGGAGGGAGAGATAGATGGAGACAAATTGGGGGGTCCTATTGTTGCCGGGGTGGTTAAGTGGATAAGTAGACATGTGCGCTGGCTGCCTCTCTTCGCGGCTTAATTGAGGGAGCCGAGACAAAAGGGGAAACATAATTATTCGCTCTCTTTCTTTGAGTCTCTCCGTTCTCGCTCTCATCATTCTCGCAGTATATTAACACATTGAGAAAACGCATGAATGCAATGGCCTGCGTAACAGCAGCCAGAGCATTACCAGGCAGACAGGCCCAATAACACACACACACACACACGCACACCACTGAGAGTGGACACAGAACACTGTTGATTTTAAATAAAATGACATACGGGTTCAATGTCCTACTGAAAACCCGACTTTTGAACACATCAGGTCCATTTGCGCCGTCTTAAACTCTGTATTTGATTTTTATTTGCTGAATCTTTCGCAACATCGACACACCACAATAGCACATCTGTTGTTTTTTCCGAGCACAGAGGAACATTTGTGTGGTTGAGTGTTACTGGGCATAGCCTCAGACAGACAGAGACCCGGCTGAGCATCTCACGGGGTCTAAATGTGCCACTTAACGACAACTCAGTACTGGAGCTGCTGCCATTATTGGAAAGATGCTCAACATCTATGTGCTCTCACATCCATCACACACACACACACACACACACACACACACACACACACACACACAGGTAGTTTTCTGCAGCATACAATAGAGTAAAATAGAACAAAGGTAGACATGCTTCCAGTCACACACACACACACACCTGCACAATCCCAAGAGACATTCGGAGCAGGTTTTTCACACACGCATGCTCTCACACTCTTTTGGAAAAATACCAAAGGCCTGTCAGAACAGCCACGGAGCAGGCACACCCTACCCCCCCCCCCCCCCCCCCTCGACAATCTTTTCATCTCTGCACCTGTCTCACAGCTCCACCCAAAGTGACACACGGCTCAGCTCTCCAGTTTCACGCCGCACATGACGTGGAGGTGCGCTGCCGTGCCGCGATTGAAGCCAAATGAAACCTGTCTTGTTGCTTTCATTGGCCTGTCATTATCTCTAGACCGCACGATAATGTGGCTGCTGTATTCAGACTTCAAATTATGAAATTGGCAAGCACATGAATTACATCCCCGAGAGATAACAGCCCATCGTGAAATGCGCTTGCTTTGACAAGAAACTTTCAATTGGACTTTTACCGATGTCAAACTTGTTGCAAAAGTGTGCAGTAAAGATGGCTGCTGGAATATGTACACCTATTGTAAACGGTGGTCTTTATCAAATATAATTTGCCTGGGGCAAGTACACTTTTTAAACATGTGAACAGGGTCCCGTCAATGCATAAAGCAAATCATCTCAAGTTTAAATAGAGCTTCAAATCACGTGAACTTTCCACTTTTTACTTTAGCGTGTGCAGTATGTTGTATTATGGAATTAACTGTTTAGACTTGGAGTTATTCTTCTGTAAAGGATGTGTAGTTATTCTTTGCTGTTAGCTCTTATGCAAGAGAAGCAAACGCTGATCACTTGTGACGAAATCAAATTCATTCTAGAGAGTCCCAAACTAGTTTATGACTGGATGATTATAGTTTCTGATTTTAAATGAGAAACTGTTGATGAGACTAGACAGTCTCTTGTGACCTCAACCTTTCCACATTCCTCAAATGGTTACCGTAGCCCCTACACCTCAGGGCACGGACTTTATGCCCCGCTGAGGTCAACACTCTCTCCGGGGGGGTGAGCAAAGGAATTTCCCTGACGGAGCAAACTTCATTCCAAGCAAGTCAAAATAGAATACCAGTGGGGGAACTGGGAGACATCTTTTTATCTGAGCCCCTCCATGCTTCCCCTATTTTTGCAGACACACCTGCACAGCCCTGCAGAGATACACACAAACACAGAATCAGAATCAGAAACAGAAACAGTTTTATTGCCAGGAATGTTTACACAAACGAGGATTTTTTTTGGCGGAAGGTGCAACATTTAGACATGACAAACAATCAGCGCGACAGCAACAGTGAACTTAAGTATAAGATAAGATAAATATAAAGATAAAGATAAAGATAAGGATAAAGTGCTCGGACAACAAATAATGTTAAAGTGTTTTGGTGTGTGTTTCAAGTGATGTGTGTTTAAGTTAAAGTGCATGTTAAAGTGACATGTGTGTGGAGGAGGCCTCCAGGAGGGAAGAAGAAGGAGGAGGGAGGAGGAGTAGGAGGAAGAAGAAGGAGGAGGAGGAGGAGGAGAAGGAAGAGGAAGGAGGAAGAAGAGGAGGTAGTCCTGGGGGTGACAGAGTCAGTCAGTGGGGGACCCGGGCTCCATTTGCATCAGCTGCAGCATGTATGTATGTAATACTGGCTTCCTTGTTGTTGATGTTGTTGTTGTTGATGATGATTTTTACACTGAGCAAACCTGTTTTGAAAGATAACAAACGCAACGTGTGAATCAGGACTGTGTGCCGGCTCAATGGTGCAAACCAATAAGAATCTGGGACGTGTTGCCTGTGTGTGTATGTGCACACCGCCAGGCGTGTGTGCATTGGTCCTATTTGAAGAGGAACCGTATCTCTCCAACAAGGTCCAGATAGCGGTCAGATAGGCTCTGAAAAATATGCTATTGTCGGTTAAGGAGCACACACTCCACTGCATTCCCACGGTCCCTCTGGGACGGGACCGTCTCCGACATCACTGGTAGAATTCCCTGGAAGAGGGAGATTAGCTCCTTATTCATCCATTTGGGATCTGACAAGACACGCGCCACATCCCCCTCCCTCAGCTTAAACACACACACACACAAACAGATTGCCTGCAGGCATTGAGTCTCGGCTGCTGCTTAAATCAAACATTCATTTTTCTTTTAAACTGGTGAGAGACAAATTCTAATTCCTTCCTGAAGAACGCTTTCATTTGGAGGCCACAGTAGAGGGCAAAGCATAAAAAATGACAGAACAAAGTGGAGAGGGAGAACAAATTAGACGACTGCTCTTCATTTACTATATTATCCCCTCTTTCCGTCATCACCTTACAGATAAGTGGAGGGGGGAAAAACTTAGGATTGCGATGATGGTGGTCGTAAAGCTAATTCACTGCCGATTCATCTTTAAAAATGAGAATAGAAACCATGCTAAACTCAATAAAAACATTTAAAAACAGAAAATAGATGCTGCAGAGTATATCATGTGCAAAAATGACACACATAATGGATTATAGATTGTGGGTAAATCACTGTGTGACATCTGAGGATCAAGTGGGAAAGATAAAGTCCAGTGGAACTCAGTCAGCCAATTCACTCGACTTTACTCCTCAAGTGTCACTAACTTCATTAAATACGCTCCACCGTCCTTTTTTTGGGAGCTTACACTCTTCGCTCCTCAACTCAGATTTCAGACTGGCTCTGCAGCACGGTGCAGTCAGGGATTACCATATTTTAAAGAAAATCCTCCTGCCACAAGTCCTGCATTGAGTGTGAGGCCCGGGAGAGTCAACGTGTGTGTGTGTGTGTGTGTGTGTGTGTGTGTGTGTGTGTGTGAGCTTTTGACGCTCCACTCTGGAGCGCTAACTCAGCGATGCTTGAGCCCCTGTATGAATTCAAAGATAGGAAACCCCATATATTTAAACCCCCCATTATGATCTTTCAAGATGTATATTTTATAGGGCTGTCAATCGATTAAAAAAATTTAACTAATTAATCGCACATTTTGAAATTCATTAATCGCGATTAATCGCGATTAAAAGTCGTTTTTCTTCTTTTTAAAGACAAAACTTCACACAGAGCTGTGATTTCAAAGAGGCTCCTACCTATAAAGTGCCAGCGAGGTATTTAATATTGTGGATGATAAATTGATTCTTCAGTGAAACATCCAGATTAGTAAAAAAAAGAAGTATATTGAGACCCCATTGGTCCTGTCATCTTTAACACTGAACAGCAGAACCAGTGGCCTTGGTAAACGAACTGACATTCAAATGTGTCACGTGACCCTCTGGAGGCTGGGGGCATTTTCTCCATTTTACAAAAAAATTTAAATTCACCTTTTAAAGGCGTTTGCATATGACACATACCCACGTGTTATACATCAAACATTCCAGAACAATCTCATCTCTATACAATGAGGCTCAATTGTCCTCGCGCCGTGTTCGCTGGCTTCTGACTGACAGGCTGCTATAGAGCCTCACCTGTGAGGTGGGAGGTCCTTTGTGATTTACTGAGTGTTCATTGGTTGTTTTTTTCGCAGAATGTTGACAGACAAACGGATTGACCAATCACGTTGAAGGTTTCGTGTGACGAGTTCTTTCCGCGCCGCGTCACCCGACACGTCGCCCCTCCCTTCCTCTGTGTATCAGAGGGGGAGACGGGAGGAAGGAGGAGCAGGAGGAAACCCGACTGATTCATCCACGAGTTTAAACTGATTTCTGCTCCTTATTTTCGCGGAGAAATAATTGTTTTAAAAGCGGAAACAGTGTCAAACCGTACTGCCGCGGTTTGAAATTCAGGGGAGTGAAAAAACTTCAACGAACACCGGAAGTAAACAAAGTTGCGTTAATTGCGTTAAAATATTTTAGTGCGTTAACGCGGCCAAATTAATCGCATAGATTAACGCTGACAGCCCTAATATTTTAATGTGAGGTCATTTACACCGGATGATCAGAGCACTCTGTTCTCCGGCTTGTTCCGAGATGAAGGAGGAGATCAAGGCACGTAAAGCCTAAATTAAATCCATCCTGGACTTCTGTTGCAGGTTACTATGACACTTGAAATCAGCAGGCGGCAGGTTGCATGACAAGTGTCTGACTATCCTTTGCTTTTTTTGTTTAAATCCTAATAAATGATCATCATCTTTCTGCTATTTCCTCAATCAACGCACACTGGTTCTTCCTAATGAAATAGTGATTGCACAGACAATCGCCATCAAAAGTCATCAGAACCAATCAACTGAATATTCATGTGGTGATTTGCCGCTCTGAATATGTGCGCGGCGGGACGAGAAGCGTGGTTTAATTATCCAGGAGGAGCGGGACGAAACATCCACTGTGCTCCCGATTCGGCTGGTAACCGTAGAAACCCTGCGGGGCAAGATGTGGCCTGGGGGGAGGAGCGGCGGGGAGTGGGGAAATAAGATGGGGAGATAAGATGGAGAAATAAGATGGGGAAATACGATGGGGAGATAAGATGGAGAAATAAGATGGAGAAATAAGATGGGGAAATAAGATGGAGAAATAAGATGGGGAAATAAGATGGAGAAATAAGATGGGGAAATAAGATGGAGAAATAAGATGGAGAAATAAGATGGGGAAATAAGATGGAGAAATAAGATGGGGAAATACGATGGGGAGATAAGATGGAGAAATAAGATGGAGAAATAAGATGGGGAAATAAGATGGAGAAATAAGATGGAGAAATAAGATGGGGAAATAAGATGGAGAACGTTGTTAGAATAGAATAAGAGTGATGTGTGGACGCGGCAGCGTATGTGAATTATTTAAAACGACACCTGAATGATACGCTACGACGGGCTTGATGGAAAAAGAACACAACAGTCAGAAAGGCAAATATCCCAACAAAAATACTACTAACTTATTAATCAATGATATACTTGTTTGACTCTTTATGGATCTGTTGTGTTTATTCAATAATCACTTTTATTCCTCCACACATTGGAATCCTGTGCTGTTTGTGCAACCATAGTTTTATTATATTTGATCATGATGTCTGCAAACTATCCTGTTTTTTTGTTCTAGCCGACTCACACTGAGACAAATTCCTCTTAGTTTGGTTGACATGGCAATGAATTAATGAAGTGGGATAAGACACGTGTTAAGCCTGATATAATTGAGGAGCGCTATGGCCTGCTGCACCATCTTGAAAGGGCGATTCCTTGCCATTAATCCCCCGTTTCCCCTTAACTGAGCCATTGGGGGAAGTTGTGTTTTTCGTTTCCACATTAAGAGTTAAATACTTTAAGATTGTGAAAAGTGCATTGTTGAAAACCAATTCAAAGTGTTCTTTACTTCCTTTGAAGGAGAACCACGATTACATTTATTTGAGGCGAAAATGTAAACATTTTGGGACCGTATATTGTCAGACACTGACAGACACTCGCAGACAAACACAGACAGGTGTGAATAGAACCAAATTGGGGGGTAATACTCTGATTTCCGCTCTGTGTAGGTTGAAAGGACAGTGAAATAACAGGGTGGGCGAGTGAGCGAGAGACAGAGAGAGATAAGAGGCAAAGGTAGACTAATCGAGGTGGGAGGTTGAGACGGGGGGATAGGATGAGAGAAGCTCGAGGGTCTGAAGAAAAAAAATGATGGTGTTGAAGGGGCGATGAGAGGCTGTTAGAGCTGGTGGAATGGGGGTTGTTGGGCCACCGGTAGAAAGATGAATGATGTGTGCTGAGGTGGAAGGAGACATGAGAGGTAAAGAGGTGGAGTGGTGCCGATAGGTCCGGAGGGGCTGATGGAGATAGATGTTGTGTCAGTTCAAAGTCGGGCACATGTGAACAGGCCCTATTTGTTGTCAGTAACTACATGGCTGGGGTGAAGACTATCTGGAGTGGGTTATTGAAGAGGTTATTCTAAATGTTAGTGCGCGTTTACGTGCGGATGTGTGGCCAGATCGTCTGTAAGAAAGATAGAGATAGCGTGACTGTGGTTCTGCGACAATGCGATGTGCAGGAATTAGCTTCCTCGGGTTTTAATCAAACTGTGAGAGTGATGCAAAGACAATGTTATCACTTCATTCATTAAGATTTCTGCTGAGGCGTCGCAAATCCTTTGTAATGCTACGTTACCAAGACGCAAGACCGAGGCTCTGCGCTCACCGCGCAGGGACAGGTAGGGGGGGAGGAAAAAGGTGGAGAGCTAAACTGTGTGTGTGGGGAGGGGGGGGGGATGATAAAGAATAGGAAAAGGAATGAAAAGAAAATAATATGGGTGGCGAAACCGTGACAGTGTAAACCCGACAGAGGTGAGAACGCAGGTAGTGTAAAGAAGAAGAGAGAAGCTCGTGGAAGAGGAGTGAGCAACACGGAGATGTACTGCAGAGAGAGGAGGGGGGGGGGGGGGGGGAAGTTATCTTAGTGGATCCCTGCACCTGGATCAACAGCAGCGCTCGCAAACAAAGCATCCCCTTAAAGAGACGAGAGACAATGCCCTGCAGTGAGGGATAGGGGCAAGAAATGTTCAGCGAGGATGTGACGGGCTGAGTCGGTATGTTGTGTCTGAGCCTCAGGCCGACAGAGACCGCCACAATAATAAAGTATGGTTACACTGCTGGGGGGGGTAAAAGTATCCGATATCCGCACATCACATATCTCTACACTGGGAGTAAATGACACGGAAGCATGCAGAATGTACACATTTGCTGACTGTACATATTACCCGATCGTGTCTTTTCGTGCTGTCTACCGAGCCAGAAGCAAGCCTCCCTCTGGCTGCCCGCTTCTTCATGTTGTGCACTGCGTACACACACACTTATTGATATGGGAGGTTCAGAGAATAGGAGTGGGCCCACAACTCTGATGTAGAGCAGCCCCACAGTCACTGGTGTTGAGTGAAAGATCAGAAGACAAGATGTGGAGGCAAGTTGCATCCCGTCAGATGACCCTATGACCTTCAGGTTGTGATCAACATAAAGTAAGTCCCCTCAGATTTCAGCCAATGTTTAAATGATTAGAGCAAAAAACTAAACTCTCGCAGAGACAAGGATGTCAACAGCATGTCAGCGACGCGGCGTCTCGTGAGTGGAAGGGGTTGGATCGAGGTCAACGGGTCCATTTCCTGGGAGTTGAGCTCTTGTGTGGACTCGAGCTGGGGGGGTGATTGTTTGGGCTGCGGTGAATAGAGCCTCCGCTCTCGGTGCATTAGTGACCTGTAGAAGCTCCGCACGACTCACTGACATCTGAGTGCAGGCCTGAGGGAAGTGGACAAAGGCAATCTGACCACACACGCACAATCACGTGTCTAAAAAAACAACAATGCACCGAGGGACGATAACGAAAACACCCGATCTAATAGAAACCCTACGCAACGCTCACCGCAGGGTTTTTAATCTGAAAAGAAACGCAATTCAAAGAGCAACAACAAAAATCCATGCAGCTCTGCCCGTAAGCCTTGATCCTTGCTTTTATCAACTCCCCCTCACACACACACACACATCCAGACATATTCACATGCATATTTGCAAACACACACACACACTTAATAATGCACACACAGGCTTTTGAGACGGCCTTGTACAATCCCACCGCATCACTTCCAGGTCAACAGGCAGGATTGTGCAGTGTGACTGTGTGATGAGCTGCTGGTCAGCGCTCTCTTTATGTCGCTAGTGTCATGTGGGGGTTGAAAGAAAGCAGGAGGAGAGGAGAGACAATGGCCAAGTGGCTAGTTTCCTCCGCTTTAATTCACGTGGGTGTAAAACTTGGACGGAAACACACAAACACCGACACATAAAGGGGGGTGTAAAGATTTCAAAGCCGGTTTAAAAAAAAAAAAATCCCGGGAAGGCCAAATCTCCTCAGTGCAAACAAAGCATAAAGACTATCTTTGGAGACACTCTTTGGACTGCCACAGTAATTCCTCCTTTAAATCCATACTCAGCACTTCACACACACATGTAGTTCCAGCCTCTCACTTGAGTCTCTCACACCAGCTTCCTGTTCGGGTGACATCGTCTCTATGTATGCTTCTTTGGCACGGCACATATCAATTGTACACATCCTTTGTTTCCTTATTGCTTAGTTATAACAACATTATACATATTCATCTTGCTTTTTTCTCCTTCCGTTTTTTTTCTTCTGAATTGAGGGCACCCTCGAAAAACATTAAGATCTAACCTTCTGCATAACAAGTAAGACGTATGCATGCACATCCGCACAGACGGACGCATTTACACATCGTCAGTTGGCAGCCGATGTGTGTGGGCCGGAACGCAACACCGATCAGAGATAATGGGCAGACGTGACAGGGACGGCCACGCCGTCACACCGAGAGAGGAAGGAAGGAGGGATGAGATAGCAAGAGAGACAAAGAAGAAGAAGAAGAAAAGAAGAAGAAAAGAGCAAGAAAGAGAGAGAGAGAGCAAAGGCAGGAAGGAAGGAAGAAACTCCCAATTCATCAGCGGACACGCGACAGACAAAAGATGGGAAACGAGCGAACACGCCAGTTCACGTCCGCCCGCAGACGCCCCTCCCCCGTCTGAACCCCTCCGCAAATTACAGGCTTCCCCCTGCTGCTTCGCCCACTTCCTTTTGCATCACCCCCCCCCCCCTTCAGGGGGTTGATGTCGAGGAGTCAAGCACAAAACCAAAGTTCTTCACCCGATGTTTCTCCCTCCCCCGCTAACACGGCTCGTCGTCCCGCTCAACCAGACGAGTGACATTACTAATGGGCGCACAAAGGCAAACACGCCAGTGTGACATCATGTTCACAGTGTTCAGCCTCTCTTGTCTTGCACAGTTGCTCACATGTTTAAAAGGTCACATATGCAGGAACAGGGAATACAGACACACACATGCACATGTGTGGACAATCCCTTAGTTTTTCTGATTATTTGACTGATATTTAACCGACAGCATGGTTTATGACACCCCAATACTTTTTTTTCTTTTTTACAGCTTTCTTGTTTTTAAATCAGATTTATCTCGTCACGGCCATATTCTACCGCGACGCTGCCAGGGGATTCCCCCTGATATTGAATGCAGCCGTGACAGAAGCGCTTAATTAGACACAGTCGGGGAAACCGCAGATAAGGAACAACGTGTCAGCGTCCCTCCACCCTCGCCTGTCAGCTTCGTCTTTGGTTTTCCCAAAACAGACGTCAACAATATCTGTCTGGTAGTGGGATGCGAGTGACAGCAGCGGGGGAGACGGGAGACGGGCACACAGAAGACACACACACACACACACACACACACACACACACAAACAGAGAACGCACAGGCACACAGTCCAACACAAACATTTAAAGGGTACCTGTAGTCAAAAACAACAACGTGCTACATCCATTAGGCGCATCAAATAAATCATATTTTCCCTGCCGCTATTGTCAACAAGTCACGCATAGCCCGAGGCTTTACATTTCTTTGTCAACATTCCGAGTCCGTGAACGCTTCAGGGCGCAGACATCTTGCCAGTTATTTACTCATGTCAGAGGTCACTATGACGTTGAGTCGTTGAAAGGAATTCAGCCAATCCGGAGCCACTTCTACACGCGTTGCTTCTTGGGATAGATCGGTGGCCTCAAGAATTACACAATCTATATCAGGGGTGCTCAATACGTCGATCGCGGCGACCTGTCAGTCGATCGCGGCGTAGTATTGGTAGATCGCATGACATTAAAAAAAATTGGCCCGCCCCCCTGTCACTTTCTCTATAGCGCCACATTACAGCAGCAGCATGTCATTTCTGTCTCTACGTGTTGCGTTGACAGTCCTCTGCCCGCCGTCTCGTGCGCCGCGGAGCTCCCGACACCGGTTTGCGCGCATCGGGACGGACGGAGCAAAGAAAAAGTCACTAGCACCCCGAACATGTCGGCCGATCATTGCATCAATGAAAGACATCTCCAGCGCTGGCTTATGCGCGATGTAGCTATCAAGCTCACGCTTTTGTGTGAAGCAGATGAGGTCTAATGACACGATATCATCGGACATAAGTTCGTGCTCTTTACAACAAATGCACTCTATGTCTGTTTTTTGTGGCACATTTCCCACAACTGCACCAAACGTCCGCCGACTTGCGTGCACGGTCCGCACGGTGAAGCATCTGGACCGGCGGTCCTTCGGCATCAACTTCATCAGAAACATCGCTATCGCTGTCACAATTAACTAAATGGGGATAGTCTGCTTTTAATGGTTCATACAAGTATCCAGTTGCTGAATCTGACAATCTTTCATCGTCTATATTTCGCCCGTTTTCTATATTATTATCAAGTTCTCAGCATTTGTTTGCGAGCGCTCGACGTTGTTTACATTGGTTTCTGAACACATCCGCTGTGGCTGGCTGTCGATCTATCAACGATGTGATGTCACACCACCGGCGCCATATTCAAGCACCAGTGCAATGAAGCTTGTCGGAGTTGAGGGACTTTGAACAGCCTAAACTACGTATTGTTATTGAATACTGGACCGTCAGTGCATGAATAACCTTTAGAAACACATTATCTTTTGATCTGGCTACACATTCGAGATCACAACAGGTACCCTTTAAACAGCCTGATTGCACGTGGGGAGATGGGTACCAGGGGGCCGCATAAACCCTGTATGTGCTGAACAGCAGAAATAAGAAGACTGTGGACACCCCAAAACAAAACCAAAAAAATAATTAAGCGGGCTTAATTTGACGCCAGTCAATGATCAGTCAGTGATGTATATGTTGTGAGTGTTGTATTGGTTGATGTAGATATAAATGTGTACGGATGGGTGTAGGTAAACTGTGTAGAGACTGTGTAGATGTATAAATGAAAGGAAACAGAGCCATACAAGGAGAGGGGTGGGATGGGGAAAAGTTTGTGTAATGGTTTTTTTTTTTTTTTTTTTTTTCCTCTCCTTGTTTTCATCTTATGTTAAAAAAAAAAAAACATCATCCTTGTGTGGTGTTTTCTACATGGTTATACATTTGTGTATTTTCTTTTTGTAAAATAATATTTTCAGCATAACAAACTGTAAATGCTGGCTATTTCACAACAAATATCCTGTAAAAAAAATGTTAATAAAAATAAAATTTAAAAATACATTTAAAAAAAGAAGAAATAAGAAGACGTTAGAGGAACAGAAGCATTTTATAACAACAGTTACAAGACGAGAGAGTGGGAGAGAGTGATCATCCCTTTCATGTTAATTGCATCATCCCTTCATCCTGCCCGCCACATGCTCATCAAACTGCTTGCTATGGACTGTATCTATCATCATGAGGGCGTCCGTCTGCTCCGCCACAAGGTCAGAGGAGTCATATCCACTGCGGAGGATGAGGATGCGAGAGGAGGGTCTGCAACATGCTCGAGCTCCATGTTGTTGGTGATGGCGACGGTGATTATTATTTATTGTCTGATGCGTGCAGCGCTGTACGAGCTTTACACGTGCAGATCAAAGGGTGAGTGTGACTTAAAGGACGGGTTGGTAACCTTCTTTTTATAGTTTTGTTGAAATTCTCATCGCATCCTGATCACCGCTCTGACAAAAGACAAATCCAGATGGTGATGGGCCCGTCCGATCAATAATGACTGACAGGCTGTCTACCTGCTCGTGTTGTGACCCTTCACTCAGTGCTTGTCACCGGAGTCTTCCACCACAGCTGGGACTCCTTTCGATAACAATGTTCGTTATTTGTTCATATCAACATAATATGGTCCTTATACGAGGTAAATAATCAAACTTTAAGACTTGGTATCTGATTAAGGGTGAATCTAAGAGGCAGTTTACGTGAGGCTGGCTCACTTCGCGGAGCCCCATCCCCCCTTTTACACTCACATACTATATTAGCTTACTGTACACAGACGGCGCACATGGCACACATATTTGCCCTGAACACACACTTGCACACGCGGTGAATGGACACACACATTCAAATGAACCTGGATGAGGGATGTGTGACGGTGTATAAGATAATGTCTCCACCCCCCCACCCCCCATTCACATCCCCGGGCTTTCGCAAGGTCTTTGTCAATTTAGAGAAAAGAGTGTGTGCACGTGCACACACACACACACACACACACACTAGTTTTTATCTGCCACTATAAATCCTTTCACGGATCACTTCCTCAAAATAACTGACAATATTCAACTTCCTCGTGGCAGCAACTGAAGCAGTGAATTGTAGCAAGAAAGATAATACGAAGACCAGATAACAAGAAAGAGGAGGCAGAGAGAGCGAAAGAGGCGCCTGGCTTAGAATATGTATCCTTCTCAATAGTAAAACAAACACTAACAGCAAAGTCTGAAGCAAAATCTGACTGAAAATATGCTTAATAAGATGAAATAAGTTACTGACTTAGAAACCACTATGTAGTGTAGCAGGGTGAATGAACAGGAAACGGCAAAGCTTTAGCAAATCACAGGTATTTTGGCTTCTTGTTATGTTGAATCGGCTCGGATACCACCTGGACGTGGCATGCCACAGCAATATTAGCCACTAAACTGTAAACACTATGATCAAAAGGTCCTGATATCAGATTCAGAAGTAAATAACAAACGAACGCGCAAAACTCACATCATCTCATTCATACTATTTCATTTGATCTGTTCTAAAGTCTCTTAATGGACCAATTGTCAATGTTTCTTCCCCAAAGAAGCATGGAGGGGATGGAGGAGGAAGGACAGCGGAGACGCTGTGCCCTTTGACCCGTCAGAACACATAAGATGAGAAATAACATGCCGACAGACCCACACACACACACATGGGTGTCAATACGTCTCAAGTCGTCATGATGAGGTAAAAGTCCACATTTGCACACTCTCCTCTTTTGTTTTTGTTTATCTCTCTCTCTCGTTATCTGTGTTGTTGACTACTGTCCCTCTCTGCCGAGACCTCACTACCTTTTTCTGCCATTTCATAGTATTTGAGTAGCTCTTCGGTCTCCCCTTGTGTCTGACTGGTGTTTCCTCTCCTGTCCTCTTTTCATATTTCCATTCAACACACACTCACACATACAAAGTAGGCTAATGTCTTCATCAGATCTCTCTCGTCACTTTGCATTGTGGACCTTTGATGCATAAGCAGAATCCTTTAGGGCTGACCTGTGTTACAAGCTGTTGATAAGTCACAATCACTGTGAGTCATTTCCTCTCACCTGTACTTCTTCCGTAAAGGCGCACTGTCAAACGTGCCCATGTGTGACTGTGCATTGCCCTTTGAGCTGAGCAGTGTGTTCAATGGCGGGGAAATGTCAGGTGGTACCAGTCCTGAGGGCTGTTGAGCTATTTTGTTATCACTAAATTACCTCGGCTAGGAAACCAGGCACTACCCCAGTGAGAACATTAATGATTGATACAGTCCTTTTTGTCAAAACACACACACACACACTGGCCCATGCAGATTGGCGGTTTGTGTGAAAACGTGTGAAATGATCTTTTCTTGCAGTTCTCTTGTACTGTAGATGAGTGTTTGTGAAAATGTGTGTGAGAGAGAGAGAGAGTGGGAGAGTCCCATCAAGAGAAATAAAGTGTTAAATCCCCCACATGGTGTGAGAAAGCACACAGAATATGTTAGTACACATACATACATGGACCATGCAGTCAGATTCACACGTGTGAACTCCTTACTAGAACTTCAGCTCACGCAAACATCAACACTAACCAAGCGTAACAAATCATCGAAACACGCAGCCATAAAGCCAGCGACCTCAAACACCCAAACAACTCTATCTCTGTCACTCATAAAGCCCCCGAAAAACATCCTGAGAGCCTGAAATGAATCTCTTTACCTTTTCTTGAGCCCCCGGTGTTTCCTGTGTGAGTAACAGTTAATCCCCCGTGGTGGTTAAAACCCCGTCGGCGCGTTATCCTCTCCAAGAGCAAACAGGGGAATCCTTGCAGCCGCGAGATGTCTCCTAGACTCCAGCGCAGCGTTTTCGACTCGACACACACACACACACACACACACACACACACAGCATCTACTCACACATGCTGCCTCTTGCACGCTTAGACCAGAGTGAAGGCAGAGGAGAGGGTGTGTGTGTGTGTGTGCGCTGGCTGAGTCTGAGCCCGCCCTCTTCTCTCTGGTTCTCTTCTCTCCCACATGCATTCACCCTGCCCTCCTCCTCCTTCTTCTTCCCTCTCTCGTCTCCTCTCTCGCTTCCTCTCTCTCTCTAATTTCACCTCCCCCGGTTTGCCAATTGACTGCCAGCATGTATGCTGGGTCTGTGCCTCGGAGCTTTTAGATGTCCCAGTCCTCTTTTTAATTGCTGGCTCTCTGGCCTCAAGTTCTACACACACAAAAAAAACAAAGACAAACAGCTACAGTTGACAAGTACAGGCCAGCGTAAACAAATGAGGATGCAGACATAAACACATCCGCCTACAAGTCAAATATATGGACGGTAAATTCATACATTCTCATACAAACCGACACTGTGAAAAGTAAGTAAGAAATGTCATCGAGGCGAAAACACAGGATGCCTCTGGACTGAGGCGCTGGAGCTACAGACCTTGCAACTTAATGAAAAAAAGCATCCAAACACTTCAATCTGTGCACAATTGTTTTTGCTCTAAAGAAAGTCTCCAATCGAAAGATGACTTTGTAAAAAGATATATATATATTTTCGCACAGATCTGAGTGTGTGGACGTTTCTCTTTTCTTTTAAAAAAATTTTCTTAAAATGAGTAATTTCTAAAAAGAACATTTTTTTAAAGAGAGATGAGGTTAGAGCAGAAAGGTGCAACAAGAAGAATCCATCTCAGTCTCAGCTAAAGCGTGTGTTCTGCTGCCGCTTCACTCTTTTTTCCTTTACTATCGTACAACCAACTTTTTTGTAACAGAGGCTTTGAATAAAAAAAGAATGAACCGTCAAGTAGTTTTGCTATCTCACCCCATGTTTTGAGTATCAATAAATGACCACCAGTAGGGTGGAAACTGTGTTTAGTTCGATATTTCTTACTTGGATTCACAACTATAAGAAGAGATTCCAACAGCGACTCAGTTTTACAGCAAAGTAAAATACCACGATATCTATAGAAACTACTCAAATCCCTCACGCTGCACCTTCCCCTAGACCAGTCCATTTTTTTAAAAGTATCCTGTTAATATTTGAGTTACGGAGGTCAATGATTCAGTGGCAAGTTTCACCAAAGAAAATCCTACATCAGTGTATATCTGTAAATCTACAAATATGAACAAATAATTAGATGAAATATACTTTAATAATAAACAACTTTCTTTTTCTTTAGAATAGCTTTTCAATTTTTAGGATCATCAAATAGTTCACCGACATATTTTTGCTTGAGGAGAGAGGGTTTTATTAGAAAAACAGGGCCGCTTACGTAATATGCTGATGATCCCCACGATCTGCGTCTGCTGCACTGTGCAGCTCTCAAAATAACTGCTGCTTGGGAGTATTTAACATTTATAGGGACAAACATGTCGGGACAAAGGCCCGGGAAGGTAACGGAGCTCCTCAACAAAAGGACCTGACAGAGCCTCCTCGGGGGGGAGAGGGGACACAAAGGTGCACCAACAACACACACACACACACACACACACACTCACAGCTTCTTCTTTTTTTCCGCGGGGAAATGATGACATTTCAGTAGCCAACTCAGACAATCCGACTGCCTCACCATTTTTGGTGTAAACGTGTGTACGTACGTGTTTGCTGTCTGTCTGACGGTCTCCTATCACCTGTCTACACTCAAAGAAATGACTCATTGGATGAACTCAATTAAATTGTTGGCAGGTTTTCCATCCAATAATTATATGCAACTCCAACTCAAATTTAGCACATCAGTGCAATCAAATGTAATTAAGTTAGTCCAACTCATTTGTATCAAATACATCTAAAATAAAATAACAATATTCATTCAATTAAATTAATTTGTGTTTGTCCAACTCAAAATATAAACTAACAAAATATGCAAACTCCACACAGAAGGAACGCCCCGACTGGGAATTGAACCCACAGACCTTTGGCTTTGAGGCGACAGTGCTAGCCACTACACCACCGTACAGCCCTGAAAGTGTGTTCACCTCATGTAAACAACTGATTTTCAGCTGGCGCATGCGCAAAGGGTAGTCCTCAATGAAACACATTTATTTTGAGTTGATATGCACACCATCTAACCGAAATAAATCTAATAAATGAAAGTATTCATACATTTTGTGTTACACCCATTACATATAAATATCTATTTTTGTAATTGATTTATTTAAATGTATCAAACAATATTTAAATGTGTCACCTCTAAGAAGGGCTTGAATCGTTTTTTTGAGTGTACTCGTTTTCTTCCCAGTCTTTCCACTTCCTTTCTGTCTCTCTTTGTTTGTTTCTCTCTGTGTGTTATCTAACAAATTAGCTGGAGAAGGTCGTGCCCCGCTAGGATCTGGCTGAAACAGGAAATAACCAACCCAAGAGGATGAACAACGACTTCAGGCGACCGCTTCCCACACTCCTACCCAAACACGCCGTCATCGGGCCCGGGATGCAATTTATTCACGGAGCGGGGAGGAATTGGTTCGTAGTGTAAGGACAACCCAGAGCACTGGCTGTGATGGCGTGTCGGCACAAGCCGAGCACAGAGGAGGTTCATGGTAACGACAGCAGGTGGAGGATGTTATCCGAGGAGAGACGGGGGCTGGAGAAACACCGGGGTTTCTTTTTGATTGCTCGGTTTCCGCCGTCTGCACTCTGGCACGCTGCTTTTGAAACGTGAACACGCTCCTTCTTAGTTCTCAGCGGTGCCGTTTGGACGGCGATGAGCGGGTGAACATCGACGCCCGTTCAGCACTGCAGTCGCATTTTCTGTCGAACAAACAAGACTATCCCGTAGCAGCGGCGTAAGGGTACGGCCCGTCGTGTTCTCCCGTCTTCCTGCACACCTGAGCTGGCCTTTCAGCACAATGGACTCCAGCTCTCAATCCTTATCAGACGGTGGGGGGGGGGGCACTGTCGGTTAAGGGCTGAAGGGATGAGCGACAGATTGGTTTCCGATGTCAGGCCTCCTGCCATATCTGTTGCGAAACATATCATATTGAAATTCATGAACATACTGTATTGAAGAAAGGGACACACACAAAAAAAGATAGGCGCATATCCACGGCCGGGATGCGCGTTTCCCCCACCCAGATTTTGCCAGATTTGATAAAATCATTATCACCAGCCATGCGAGCGGAGCTGATGAATAATGTATGTAATGCTCGTCCACAATAGTATATATCCCTTCTGGCCTGCTACCTTGCTGCTAGTCACAGCAGCTACCGGTTGCTTAGGGCCATATCAGCTAATCCCTGTCTGGCGCTATTGCATTTCACATTAGCATGGGATGAAACGATATAAACTGAATTGAATTGAATATGTGCACATCAAAACATGTGTCTGACGCACACAATCAGACACATCGGCTCACCCAAGTCAGGGAAATGAATTGGACGAGAATATAAAACAGACAACGGCGCTCATTAATAGTGACGCCAGACGTGTTTGACAGTCTCTCTCAAACGGGAGAACGAGCTGGCATCAGGTGCGAGACTGCGAACCCTTCGCGATCGACACAAAGAAAGAAGGACGTGCATCGACTGTGAGGCTGTGATGGACAGCTCGGGGTTGGACGCGATAGGTGAGACGTCAATTATTTCAATCATCGCGGACCCCACCTCGCCCTCACCTACATAGTCACACAGACACAATCAGACACGCAATCACAGGGTTGGAGTTCTCCAGCCCATGCTTGGTCTTTATTTCAGTTTTTTTAAGAAGCAGCTTTGTCTTTACCAACAATAGATGTTCACTTTGATTTTTTAATTCATGTAAAAAACAGATACAAAACTAGAACGGGCACTCGGTAGAGCGCATACCTTAGCCGCAGCTACATTTTGGCATTAGTTGCATGCCAATTGGATAAAAATTGACCGTGCTATGGTAAAAATAAGATTTTGACCTTTTCATGACCTTGACCTTGACCTTTGACCCGATCTATCCCAAAATCTAATCAAATGGTCCCCGGATAATAACCAATCATCCCACCAAATTTCATGCGATTCGGTTTAATACTTTTTGAGTTATGCGAATAACACGCACGCACACACACATACAAATAAATACACAGCGATCAAAACATAACCTTCCGCATTTTCAATGCGAAGGTAAAGAAAAGAAAATGACTATACAGTGTTGGGCGTGAAGCACATACACATGTGTATGTTAGAGGAAGCTGTGATTTTGGGGCGGCTTTAGCTCAGTGGGGTAAGAGGGCCGTCCTGCAATCGCAGGGTTGTGGGTTCGATCCCCGCTCTCCCCATTAGTTGCAAGTCGAAGTGTCCTTGAGCAAGGCACTGAACCCCCAGTTGCTTCCCGGGCGCTTCACCGCAGCCCACTGCTCCTTAATAACTAAGGATGGGTTAAATGCAGAGAACTAATTTCCCCTTGGGGATTAATAAAAGTGTATATTCTTATTCTTATTCATCTGTTATCTGCCGAGAGTGTAGTGCCTCCTAATAGCCACTAGGAGAAGATGGACAACAGCGAGCAAGTCAACAGTCCAGTTAATGTTTTCTTTGCTAATGAGCCAGTGGGTTCTTGTCCTTGGACTGCAAGGTCATACAGCACCCATGTGTGCAGCAGCAACCCGAAGCTATGAGTCTAATTATTATTCATGTGGAGGGTTCGCTCATTACCTGTGGTTACCACACAGGAATCTTATCGTTTACTTTGGTGAGTCCTGCATTGCTACTTAGAAAGATGATCTTCAGCCCCTGGCATTTGGTCCGAGAGGATACACTTCCTCAGAGTTGGTCATTTCCATCATAACCGTGTCTGATTCTGATCTTTACTGTCCGATCACCACACATAGTATGCATCGTCACAGAAAAGTGAAATCACTGGAGACATCTGAGAGTATTGGAGTCTTGTCACTTTACCAGGAAGTCTTATCTACTGTTACCAGTTTAAAAAGTCTGAGACATTTACCTTCACATTAATAAGTGGTTTGATAATCATCAATGATTCAACCTATAATCAGTTCATTAAAATATGTTACATTTGTTGTGTATACATTTGGTAAGTTTGCCAAGTTTGTTCCAGAAAAACACATTGATGTATTTTTTAATCAGCATCTCCAGTTATAGACACCATCGGGCTGAGCTGCTAAGAAAGAGTGTTAACACTGTTGAACATCAGACCAGTGGTCTACAACACAGTTAGATTAAAAAAAAACTCTATTATGTATACTAAGTGTGAAGCTACAGCCAGCCAGCCACCACAATCTCTAAAGCGCACTGATTAACACATTGATTGTATCTTGTTTTTTGTTTTTTTTATCCACACAAAAAGATGACAAACTGAAATGATGCTCACAGATACTTCAGTCCATACTTATAAAGCACTCACCGAAACACACAAGTAGGCAAACGCATTAGCAGCAATATTAAGCCAATAATCAGAGCACACATTGAAGTTGCCGCTCACGCGCAGCACAAACACGAGAAAGTACCCCTGGAGAAACCACAGCAAACTCATAATGCCGAGATAAACAGAAAGAGGAACAGGCCAAGAAGAGGCACCACTTTATTTCAGCTGGGTTTAAGATGAAGTCCAACGTATTAGACCAGAATAGGCAATAATAAACACAGCACATGTATTTCTAAAGGCAGAAAATAACACTTAAAGCAATGTGCAAGAGTCAGCAGAGATGTTACCTATCTGTAGGGGCTTTGTGCTAAACCAACTCGCCGACGGGTTTGACTAATTACTGCAGAGACTCAGTGTATCAACAAGGAAATCTCTTAAAATCTCTGTAGTTATTGGGAAAAAGATAATTATATGTGGCAGAAATGATGGGAAAATATGTCTTTGAAATTGTCAGGGCTAAATAATCTTGCATCAACGCCGATAATGACAACGACCAAGTCAGACATGTCAGTAATAAACACACACATCATAGAGAATAGAGGGTATGGACCGAGAGAGACTCAATCAATTGTCACTCTGCATGTTTGGCAAGCACAGCAACCATCACAGAAAATCTGATATAATCCGCAAGACAAAGGGTGGCAACCAATTAAAAAGTACTGTGTCATACTCAGCGATCATAATCCCCATCAATGTAAACAGGGAGCAGCATTAATTATCAGGGTGCTGCATTTAAAGATGACTGTGTGGTATTCAAGCACATGGGAGGGGTGGGAAGAGTGTATGTTTCATTTACAAGGAATGAGAGTGAATGTGTGTGTTTGAGGGTCGGGCGGCGTAGGATGCGAGGGAGGCGTCTCCGAGGCAGATAAAGCGTCGCTTCACGGGACACACACGCCACACACACACACCACACACCACACACCACACACCATCCCCCTGACCGTGCTGCAAATGCATTCAAACTACACAGCTCATTTCCTTACTCACACAGCCCAGGAGACACACACACACACACACACAACATTCTGCTCTTTCATTATTAAAGCATGCTAATACCCCTACAAGGTTTCAGCCACACACTTCAAACGTTCTCACTCGCTCATCAGAGACTCTTGGAGGAGGATAAAAATGGATTCTGACATGGCGTCCAGCAGAAACCGCCGGCCTGAAGCTTTGATGTCACGCACAGGAAGACAAACACAAAGACACCAAGTCGTGGCCCTGCGGCAATAATGTAAACGTGGATTATTAGGATACACAAATACAGATAACGAGCCACAGAGTGGCAGTTCCACTCTAATTTCCATATTTACTTCAAATGAAAATATAAAATTCACTTTAAGTACATTTCTTTCATTTTAGCATCTAAAGGTTACTAATTTCCTACATTTCAGCTCAATAAACGTCTGTTTGGAGAGATTACAAATGTTCTTTTATTTCCCATCATACCTCACACAAATGAACACACACACACACAATCACACACGCACATCCTCACGCACTTCCTGCTCATTTAATAAATCTTTATCAATGGGCTGTTTCCAGGTCAAGCAGCAGAGACAGAATTAGACCTTTTCTCGTCCGTGAGTTGCCCTTGTCGCATTACATCATTCTGACCCCGTCCAGTAGCTCCCACAAACCACAGACACACACAATAGAAGGTTATATTCAAGGCATGAATAATACGAATCAATGAAAGGAAATAATGGAGTGGTGTTGATGCTTCTTCTTTTTTTGAGATATACATATTTCAAAACATGTGGAACTAGAATGGGCACTCGGTAGAGCGCATACCTTCGCATATCACAAGATTGAGCATTGAATTATGAACATGTTGGCATTAGTTGCATGCCAATTGGATATAAATTGACCGCGGTATGGTAAAAAGACGATTTTGGCCTTTTCTTGACCTTGACCTTTGACCCAATTGATTCCAAAATCTAATCAAATGGTCCCCGGATAATAACCAATCATCCCACCAAATGTCATGCGATTCAAGAAGATGTTGACCTTTTCATGACATTGACCTTGACCTTTGACCCGATCGATCCCAAAATCTAATCAAATGGTCCCCGGATAATAACCAATCATCCCACCAAATTTCATGCAATTCGGTTTAATAATTTTTGTGTTATGCGAGTAACACGCATACAAATAAATAAATAAATAAATACACGGCGATCAAAACATAACCTGCCGCAATTTCAATGTGAAGGTAATAATGTTGTAATAATATTAATCTTATTTCCCACTGTGTGACATTTACTGGAATAAACAATGAGTTACATGTAAAATAAATACTCGTGAAATTATTTATTTTTTCTTTAGTTTTTTGTTACCACCTACTTTAAAAACCAGAAGGTTTCTTCCGATAACAATATGCAACAGCATTTCGAACATCGTCAGCTGGAGTCGTAACATCGAAGAATTTGAACACAAACGCTGCTGAATATTCAGTTTCAGCCACTTCAGCTAAAAGTTGACAGCGACAGCGACAAAAAGGGAGGGCGGGAGGAGAAAACGGGAGATGAGGTTAAGAGGTTGAGTGTGGGAAAGGGAGGGGAGGAGAGGGAAGAAAGGATTAAAGCATCAGAAGGTGTAGTGTTCCTCTAAAAGATGACGGGCTTTGGCTGCTCCCACAGGACTGACTGGAGGAGTAATCCCCCCCAAGTGGAAGAGTTTAACAGTTACCACCCACTGAGAGAGAAAGACACACACACACACACATTAATGCATTTTCAACTAGAATGGGCACTCGGTAGAGCGCATACCTTCGCATATCACAAGATTGGGCATTGAATTATGAACATTTTGGCATTAGTTGCATGCCAATTGGACACAAATGTATCGTGCTATGGTAAAAAAAAGATGTTGACCTTTCCATGACCTTGACCTTGACCTTTGACCTGATTGATCCAAAAATCTAATCAAATGGTCCCTGGATAATAACCAATCATCCCACCAAATGTCATGCCATTCAAGAAGATTTGACCTGTTCATGACCTTTGACCTTGACCTTTGACCCGATTGATCCCAAAATCTAATC
This sequence comes from Pseudoliparis swirei, assembly GCF_029220125.1. NCBI lineage: Eukaryota > Metazoa > Chordata > Actinopteri > Perciformes > Liparidae > Pseudoliparis > Pseudoliparis swirei. Next base: position 5,170,102 of record NC_079390.1, read on the forward strand.
AACTGGTCCCCGGATAATAACCAATCATCCCACCAAATTTCATGCGATTCGGTTCAATACTTTTTGAGTTCTGCGAATAACACGCATACAAATAAATAAATACATAAATAAATAAATACACGGCGATCAAAACATAACCTTCCGCATTTTCAATGCAAAGGTAAACATCTACAAATATTACAAATTGAAATGTCAATTATCTCAAAAGACACATGTGCATGCCTGCACGTCGCATATTGCACAATTTAAATCTTTTGTTCGTGAACTATGCAAAGATATGTGAAAACACCAAACCCAAAAAGCATATGCTGATAAGGTTGTGGTGGACATTTTTACATTTCAGTGGAGTCCTTGAACATTAATGTCTGTGGAGTGCACTGAAGTACAAACACAAATACACACAGCATGGGGAAATCCTTCAGTCTGCACAAGTGGAAGACAGTGTGCAGCGGGGTGTCAGGCGGAGCACCTGACACCCCGCTGCACACTGCGTGTCTAACTGTGTCTGAGAATATCAGCAAAACCAAGCTATACAAATAACAATCAAACTGTTTTTGGACAAATCCTTTTGCGGGACGCCAACGTATGTCAGGCTTGGACTTGTGTGACCCGGCGAACACACCAGTGCTTTGATGGGTTGATGCTGCGGTCGCCAGCACGCTGAAATAATTAGAAACACAAACAGCCAGAAGGAGGCAGACAACAGGAGGCAGAGGAGGATTACGGCTGTTAGACGCTGCCAAGCCGGTGAAGGGTTTTAGTTCAGTGAACCCCGAAAAGCCTCAAGACAACAGACACTTCATCGGGCCATTTGAAATAAACCGAAAGGAAGTCCATGTCTTGCTCTATTTACTTTACCCAAACCAAACATGATACTCAAACGTCTTCATGTAAGGTTATTTCTCTTAAAATAAATAACATAATATTAACCTTTTATACAACCATTGTGTAAATCTTCAAACAAAAAGGTGTATGATATTACGATTAGTCAATTTGTTAATTGCTTTGATGATTACATGTTCAGTATAATGTATTAATGTATTGGTCCATTATGTGCTGCCATCATTATTATTGACCGACATGGTTTTCATGAGATAAATAATATAAGTATTTTTTGCATTTGTCAAATTACCTTTTTCTATAATTACTATGGTATTTCAGCAGCCTGTCCGGTATTTAATTAGTGAACTGATTTTCAGTTAGAGTTTGAAAGGGAGAGCAACTGGTTATCTCAATTATACACTCCCATAAATAGAGGAAACACACACACACACACAGGTATCCATGGCATTGGGTCATATGAGAAGAATAGACGTGACCTTTAGGTGGGTGAGGTGAAGCAGTAGAAAGCTGCTCCTCACCTCATTAAACACAAACCGTGTGTTCCTCTCCAGCCAGTGGAACTGGCTTCCTGAATGAGGGATATTTACACCGTAACCAATTAACTTCCAAATAATACATCTTTTAAGTGGGGAATTCTTACTCTTTTTAGGAATTTGGGGCTTCCTAAATGCTCAATTTGTCACATTTTAGCCCTAACAATATGCATGCTAAATACACTCCAGCAACAAAGGTGCGCCAAGTAAAGTTCAGATCTCCTCCAGGTGTGTCCGTAACGCCCAACGCTCTATTGTGTGATTCAATGAACACATCCCATAATTGGCCAACCCTGACGCACTAATTCAAACTCAAACACAAGCAGTGACGTCTGCAGGCAAACGGCTCGAAGTCGACATGTGTGACATTTCATATGTGACATCTTAATCTCAATAAACTGTCGTTGCTGATGGGAGAATAATCTCTCTCCCTTCAGCCTTCTCTCTCAATTGCAGGTGTCGGCGTCTCACCTGCAACACCGATCTCATTAAAACAGGTCAATTTATGTGCAGAACCAACAAGACCGAGGACACCACAGGTACTTAATATGATAACTTTAAACACCAGTAAGTGAAGAATTTGACCCATACATATATGACCAACTGGGAATATTGGTCACCAACACATGTGGGAGATCAAATAATAAACATTATGTGTTCAGTCAACATCATCATACATTATGGTCCTGCTGGGAGGAGGGAGTGAGGCACTTGATCTGCCCTCTCCTCACTCAGACTCCGCCTACCTACTCCTCCTATTCTGGCTCCTCCTCCTCCATCCAGCTCCTTGATTGGTTTATACTCGCGCAAATTGAGAAGAAGAACATATGAAATAGCTTGTTGTTGTTGTTTACAAACTCTTTTGCTCATCCACCACCAGCAGTGCATACACTCAAAAAAACGATTCAAGGCCTTCTTAGAGGTGACACATTTAAATATTGTTTGAAACATTTAAATAAATCAATTACAAAACGAAGATATTTATATTGAATGGGTGTAACACAAAATGTAGGAATACTTTCATTTCTTAGATTTATTTAGGTTACACTCACAAAAACGATTCAAGCCCTTCTTCGAGGTGACACATTTAAATATTGTTTGATACATTTAAATAAATCAATTACAAAAATAGATATTTATATTTAATGGGTGTAACACAAAATGTATGAATACTTTCATTTATTAGATTTATTGAGGTTAGATGGTGTGCATATCAACTCAAAATAAATGTGTTTCATTGAGGTCTACCCTTTGCGCATGCGGCAGCTGAAAATCAGTTGTTTACAAGGTGAAGACACTTTCAGGGCTGTACGGAGGTGTAGTGGCTAGCACTGTCGCCTCAAAGCCAGAGGGCCGTGGGTTCAATTCCCAGTCGGGGTGTGGGTTTTGCATATTTTTTAGTTAGTTAGTTTATATTTTGAGTTGGACAAACACAAATTAATTTAATTTAATGAATATCGTTATTTTATTTTAGATGTATTTGATACAAATGAGTTGGACTAACTTAATTACATTTTATTGCACTGATGTGCTAAATTTGAGTTGGAGTTGCATATAATTATTGGATGGAAAACCTGCCAACAATTTAATTGAGTTCATCCAATGAGTCATTTCTTTGAATGTAGGTGAGGTCACCTTTCTGGTTCAGAAAATAGACAAGGGGAGGAAATCTCAATCCAGTGATTGGTTGGTTAATCAATAAGTAGATTGGCAGTTTTCTTCCACTTTTCTGATTGTTTTTGTCGAAATCCTTTAGGTTTTGAACGGCTGGTTTGGACAAAACCAAAATGTTTTGAGACAATGTGAGAACCATTTCTGACGATTTTCTGAAATGTATAGCCCAACCAATGAATTGATAAAATAGCCGTCAGATGCAGCCTTCGTCAACCTCACATAGTTCAGATTACTTTCCAAAATCTTTTCACAAGTGGATGAATAATAATCAAGCAAAATGTTGGGTGAAGTGTATAATTTTAGACCGAGTAAATTCATCATAAGAATGCAAAATATGCGCATATTAGCCAAGTAATTTCCTCCTTCATCTCAGAGAGTGTGGGGGTCAGAGCACAGAGTCTCCTTATTATCTGAACTGTACGGAGAGGAGAATGAAAGGAGAGGAAAAGAGAAAAGGGGGGGGGGGGATCTGAAAAGTTAACTAAAGAGTGACAGAGAGGACAGTCTGCGACGGGAGGTTTACACAAGTATGGCCAAGGACAATGTCTGTTCTCTGAGAGATCGATTAAACTCAAACCGTCCCCCAAGTCTCCCCTCCCTCCCTGACAAGAGAGGGTGTGTAGCGGTCTTCATTCTGCTGAGAACCGCAGAACGCTTCACATCTGAGCAACACATCTCACACATACATATCAGAGTCCGAAATTGGAAACTCACTCACACACACACACACACACACACATATGAAAGGAAATAATCACAAAAGTATGAAAGCTGCATGGTGTGCCCACGCTGAGAGGTCACCTTGCGGACCAGAATATGTCCAAACATACCTGCTGTAGGTTAGTAAAGACTGGTTGAAATGTACAGTACCTTTGGACCGGGACGCGCTCTTTCCTACTCGCTGCCCTCCTTCGGTTTAAGCCGACAACGTTTGGCAAACTGACTTTTTAAATCTTATTCACCACTTCCTCTTTCGGTTACTCCCTAAATATTTGCTTGGATAATAATTGGATGGTGAATGAATTGACATAACAGACGTGTCTGCGGGGGAAATATGTGTGAACGGACTCTGGGGAACAAAGAGAAGAGAGGCGTTCAAAAGAAAGATCATTTCTGATCTGGTCATTTCTGTAAACAATGATATATTTTGTCAAATGTACAATTTGTGTACCACAGTTATGTAGAAGATCATATTATATTGTTTACATGAATATGGACGCACATGTCTAAAACCCTACTGTATATATATATATTTTTTTTAGGGCTAACACAAACAATTATTCATATTATCCATAGATGGCTTTCAGCGTGACCATTTAGGGCCAGAGTGAAATATCCCAACATATAGAGCGTGGAAAGCTATAACATCACCCATGGTCCCCAAAAGATGAGTCCTATCGACTTCGGTGACCCCCTGCCTTTCCACTCGCCCCACAATCAGGGGAACTTAGATTTTTGGTGTGTGAAAAAATACCTAACCTAATAGTATTCCTATCAAGCACGGCTTTAGTCCTAATTATCAAATGTTAGCATTCTAACACTAGATTGTGGCCTTGGAAAACATTACAACATCGTAATGTCATGATGATAATGTTAGCATGCTGAAGTTATCACTTAGCTTAAGAGCTACTGTAGCTGGTCTCGTCTTGTTTAAAGTGATCAAGTGATCATTTTCCCAAAGCAACAACATAACTTATCTGAGCAACTGTCCAAAAACAAAGATATTCAATTTACAAAAAAAAATCTATATATTGTTTATATTTGACATGGCCGACCAAAACACAAAAGCAAAAGTAGGCGGTAGTATTTACACAGCTTATAACATTATCGTGTAAAAGATGTGCTTAAAATAGCCATAAATAAATGAATAAATAGTCCATATATTTTAGATTTCGAAACATAACATAGTTTTTCTGCACATGGTCTGCTGTCACTTGTCTGTGACTCTGCAGATGTGATATTCCTGCCAATGACCTCTGGAATGTCACACAAGGTCAGCATCTGACGAGCGACTCAGTTGGTCTCCGTGCCTTCCTTCAGGCAGAGATCTAAGAAACAGGGTTGAAAATCCTACAGCCATTCTTCCTAGAAAGAATAATAAGCATCTTCTTGAGTAAAAGTGAGAGTTATGGTCGTGCATGGTTAGCAGGTCACCGAGTTCAAAGGTCAGACCCCCAGACTGCTGTTTGACCATGGATGAGGAGGAGGGTGGTAAACAGGCCTTTGAATCCCTCTGGAGTCTCTACACAGCCTGCCCTCAGTGTAGCGCCATCCCACCGCCTGCAGGGGCTACTGGACTACTTTAAACTTTGCCTGCTCAGCGTTTAAGAGTGAAACAATGGTATACGTGTGTAACAGAGGATAGAAAGAACAACAGAAATGATAGATGATCTGTCACACTTAAGGGCCACGGGGTTTTCAGGGGTGTCCACTCTCATGACACACACAGCTCAGGGGTCAGAGGTTAGGTCACGGAGGCCTTGCAATTAGTCTGTGGCATAACCAACCATGTCTCATAGGACGAGCACCATTTATGGCATCTCACCCCTGACCTGTGGCTCATAGTCTCGAAAATATCCCCACAATGTCAGTGGTGGAAGATGTACTGGGAGGTGAACTCTCACCCCAGAGAACAGAGGCGGGTCAGAGGGGAGTGAGCACGAATACTTCAAGAGGATCAGTCAGGCTCCAGAATGGGGTCCTGTGTTGGTTTCAAAACATCTGTGTGTCTGTGTGTCAGTGTATCTGTGTGTCTGTGTATCTGTGTGTCTGTGTGTCTGTGTATCTGTGTGTCTGTGTATCTGTGTGTCAATGTGTCTGTGTATCTGTGTATCTGTGTGTCTGTGTGTCAGTGTGTCTGTGTATCTGTGTATCTGTGTGTCTGTGTATCTGTGTATCTGTGTGTCTGTGTATCTGTGTATCTGTGTGTCTGTGTATCTGTGTATCTGTGTATCTGTGTGTATCTGTGTGTCTGTGTATCTGTGTATCTGTGTATCTGTGTATCTGTGTGTCTGTGTGTCTGTGTCTGTGTATCTGTGTATCTGTGTGTCTGTGTATCTGTGTATCTGTGTGTCTGTGTATCTGTGTATCTGTGTGTCTGTGTGTCTGTGTGTCTGTGTATCTGTGTGTCTGTGTATCTGTGTATCTGTGTATCTGTGTATCTGTGTGTCTGTGTATCTGTGTGTCTGTGTGTCTGTGTGTCTGTGTGTATCTGTGTATCTGTGTGTCTGTGTATCTGTGTATCTGTGTGTCTGTGTGTCTGTGTGTCTGTGTATCTGTGTATCTGTGTGTCTGTGTATCTGTGTGTCTGTGTGTCTGTGTATCTGTGTATCTGTGTGTCTGTGTATCTGTGTATCTGTGTATCTGTGTATCTGTGTATCTGTGTATCTGTGTGTCTGTGTGTCTGTGTGTCTGTGTATCTGTGTATCTGTGTGTCTGTGTGTCTGTGTATCTGTGTATCTGTGTGTCTGTGTATCTGTGTGTCTGTGTATCTGTGTGTCTGTGTGTCTGTGTATCTGTGTATCTGTGTGTCTGTGTATCTGTGTATCTGTGTATCTGTGTATCTGTGTATCTGTGTATCTGTGTGTCTGTGTGTCTGTGTATCTGTGTATCTGTGTGTCTGTGTGTCTGTGTGTCTGTGTATCTGTGTGTCTGTGTATCTGTGTGTCTGTGTATCTGTGTATCTGTGTCTGTGTGTCTGTGTATCTGTGTGTCTGTATCTGTGTATCTGTGTATCTGTGTGTCTGTGTATCTGTGTGTCTGTGTGTCTGTGTATCTGTGTATCTGTGTGTCTGTGTATCTGTGTATCTGTGTATCTGTGTGTCTGTGTATCTGTGTGTCTGTGTATCTGTGTATCTGTGTATCTGTGTGTCTGTGTCTGTGTATCTGTGTGTCTGTGTGTCTGTGTGTCTGTGTATCTGTGTATCTGTGTATCTGTGTGTCTGTGTATCTGTGTGTCTGTGTGTCTGTGTATCTGTGTGTCTGTGTATCTGTGTATCTGTGTATCTGTGTGTCTGTGTGTGTCAGTGTATCTGTGTGTCTGTGTATCAGTGTGTCTGTGTATCTGTGTGTCTGTGTGTCTGTGTATCTGTGTATCTGTGTGTCTGTGTATCTGTGTGTCTGTGTGTCTGTGTATCTGTGTATCTGTGTGTCTGTGCATCTGTGCGTCTGTGTATTTGTGTATCTGTGTGTCTGTGTGTCTGTGTATCTGTGTATTTGTGTATCTGTGTGTATCTATGTATCTGTGCATCTGTGTGTCTGTGTATCTGTGTATCTGTGTATCTGTGTGTCTGTGTATCTGTGTATTTGTGTATCTGTGTGTATCTATGTATCTGTGTATCTGTGTGTCTGTGTATCTATGTATCTGTGTATCTGTGTATCTGTGTGTCTGTGTATCTGTGTGTCTGTGTATCTGTGTATCTGTGTATCTGTGTGTCTGTGTATCTGTGTATTTGTGTATCTGTGTGTATCTATGTATCTGTGTATCTGTGTGTCTGTGTATCTATGTATCTGTGTATCTGTGTGTCTGTGTATCTGTGTATCTGTGTGTCTGTGTATCTGTGTGTCTGTGTATCTGTGTATTTGTGTATCTGTGTGTATCTATGTATCTGTGTATTTGTGTGTCTGTGTATCTGTGTATCTGTGTATTTGTGTATCTGTGTGTCTGTGTATTTGTGTATCTGTGTGTCTGTGTATCTATGTATCTGTGTATCTGTGTGTCTGTGTATCTGTGTATCTGTGTATCTGTGTGTCTGTGTATCTGTGTATCTGTGTATCTGTGTATTTGTGTGCATGTCGTACTGCCAGTGTCGTAACCTAAATCACGAAAACAATGCTCATATAATTACCGTTGAAATGATTGGTGTTTTGATCGATTACTCGATAAGCAGAAATTTTAGCGCCAACTATTATTTCAAAGGGACATGCCAGCAATGTAGTATTGTACTTTTAAAAAACACTTTTAAACGCAGTCTTGTCGAGATGATCTCACCTCAGATTTGAGAGAAAACTCTCGCTAAACTCGCTGCCCGTCCACCATTCCTCACGTTAACCATTCATGGTCATTGTCTGACCTCAATCACCTCACCACAGTTTTGTAAATCCAGGGTTACCGTCCAACCAATATCCGAAAGCACTGGATATGACATTTCCTATTTGCATCTTAATCGTATCTTTCTTTCGACCCACATCTTCAGACTCGTCCTCCCCAGTTGGTACCGCCAACTTTCTCTCTTATCCTATTCCTCAGCAGCCCTAAGGACAATCCTCCTGGCTGAGACCAACTGCGAAATGTAAATGTGTTTCCAAACCTGAAATGACATCGCATTTGTTCGGGAGCCACACACCTAAACGTGCTTTTCATTTTCCAAGTGATTGATACTCAGTCGAGTAACGTTTCAGCTGAGATAAATCAACATTACGGGTTGATGTTTTGCGTGGGGCCGTAATACGTACAGCGTGCAGCTGTTAAACGAGTAAAAAACCGTTGACTGTTCAGCTGGGCATACACCTACTGTAGCAGCCTGCAGGGTAACGATAGGAAGCCACCTCATGAAATGTGACCACATTGGTTCTTGTGAGCGGTGCTTCGGGGGGCCAAGACAAACACACAAAAACGCACACACACACAGGCCAGTAACGTGCACTTTTTGTCCAATTCATGCAACTTTTACGCAACTCATCTTTTAGTGAACACCAGAAGGAAAGTCACCTTCAAGTGTAAAAGTGTGGACATGTGGCTGTCGGGTAATATCAGGAGGTGTTCCCTACCTTTTTAATATGACGCACGCTCAGCGTGGTTAGGTAAGCAACAAAAGGACCGGACCAGGTAAGACTGGTTCACCGCTGCGTTTGATAGGAACACGCACAGGTACTGTGCCTACTAAAGAAAGAATACACTTGAGCGTTACCTTTCACCTGGAAACGTGTTGAACTGTAGTGACAGTTATGCTCCTAGCTTTATGAAGCATGGCTGTTTTGTGTTGACTGATTCTGGGATTTAACTGAATTTTAAAGGCTGGTGAAGGTGAAAACTGGCGCTGACGTTTCTCTTGGTTTGCATGTAACATTTAAAAAGTGTTCCCGTTAACACAACTTAAATACTAATACAAGAGACAGTTCAAATCTCAGCAATTTTCATATGTGACCTTGTGCACGATGAACCAAGTGTAACTACAAAATCGAATCCAGCGACGTCGAGTGTATATGCATCACAGTTTTTCACCTACCGTTCTATCAGTGCGGCCCGCCTTAGAAGACTAATGGAGGGTTAGAAAACCCTTGTGCAATTATGTTTGAAAACAGTTAAGCTGGTGAGAGAAGCTGTAAAACTGGCCTTCCTTTGAGCTACAAGTTTAAAGAAAGAAATTTATATTTTAAATAAAAGTCATTATTTCTAACCTTGTCAATGTCTTGATTATATTTTCTATTCATTTGATGAATAAAAGTGTGAGTTTTAATGGAAAACATGAAATTGTCTGGATGACCCCGAACTTTTAAACCAATTTGCTAATCTCTGTTAGGCTGCACCTATTTTGACAAGCTCAATAAGCTTCTTTTGTTAATATTTACCAATTTTTTGGTTATGTGATCGCTATATTGACAATGAATTAGATTTTTTCGGCATAAAATTAGTTAAAGAATTATTATACTGCATTTAATTGTCGACCGTGAACTTTTCCAACTTTTTTTTAGGTTTGCAAAAGCAACAACTATAGATGTTTGTGTTTGCCCCCCTCTGCAGCTGTAAACTTAAGGGAAACACATATGAGACAGAAGATTTCATAAAAGTTCAATATTACACTACCGTTCAAAAGTTTGGGGTCATCCAGACAATTTCATGTCTTCCATGAAAACTCACTTTTATTTATCAAATGAATTGAAAATTGAATAGAAAATATAGTCAAGACATTGACAAGGTTAGAAATAATGATTAATATTTGAAGTATTAATTTTGTTCTTCAAACTTCAAGCTCAAAGGAAGGCCAGTTGTATAGCTTATATCACCAGCATAACTGTTTTCAGCTGTGCTAACATAATTGCACAAGGGTTTTCTAATCAGATATGAGTCTTCTAAGGCGATTAGCAAACACAATGTACCATTAGAACACTGGAGTGATAGTTGATGGAAATGGGCCTCTATACACCTACGGAGATATTTCATTAGAAACCAGACGTTTCCACCTAGAATAGTCATTTACCACATTAACAATGTATAGTGTGTATTTTTGATTAATGTTATCTTTATGGAAAAAACAGTGCTTTTCTTTGAAAAATAAAGACATTTCTAAGTGACCCCAAACTTTTGAACGGTAGTGTATGTTGACAGATGACCTTTCACATTCATAACAGCTGGCTGGATTAAACTAATGGTCTTTCCTTATTCTACTCTACTTGTGTATGTTTCATACTCCGCTGTGTTGGACTCTCCTGCTGCCACGGCCTCTCTCCCTCACTGTCAGCAGCATTGGTAAGTCTCTATTATTCATCACCTCCACTCCCACGCTATTTATACAGCTCTTACCGTCAGTCTGTCTTTCCGCTCTGATGGCTGCATCCGTCTACACTAATACAGCAATTTCACCTTATAGATGCACTTTTGGGCTGCCCAAGAGCTTTTAGTCTGGAACAGCATCTCTTCAGGCGCACAAGAGCAGTGTATATAGGGACGTATATGCATATGGGCAAATACATCCTGCTACATTAAGAAAAGAAAAGGAAAAATGCACTTTTCTCTGTTAAGAAATGTAGTCAAAATAATATTGTAATTATCTTTGCCACCACTATTGACCCTGATGAAAAACAGTGGTGAATTTTACTCACAAACAACTCTAGATTGTAATGTTACCAATACAATAACACTGTAACACCCTGTTCTGTTTCTCCTGTGTTCCGTGTCTCCTATGTCTCCTCTGTGTCTCCTCTGTGTCTTCTCTGTCTTAATTGTTTAATTCCCTGCACCTGCCCTCAGCCACTCTTGTCTCGTTACTGTCTGATGTCGTACACCTGTGTTTCCCCCCCTATATATTGTGTCAGTCTTTCCCTTGTCTGCTGTCGCATTGTCGTCTATGGTTCCGTGTCTTTTTCCCGTCGTCCTGTCTGTCATATCTGATCCTGCCTGCTTCGACCCTACCTGCCTGCCCTGACTGACGATCCTCTGCCTGCCCCTTTTGGACCTTGTTTTTTTGTAAACTGTTTTGCCTCATTAAAGAGTGCTTTTTGTTGTTATTTATATTGCGTCTAGCCAGTCTCTCTGCGCCTGAGCCTCACCCCGTCACAAGAACCTGACAAACACGTGCTTAAGGTTCACTCGTTCTTGTTTGGCACTGCCACCAATTCTCCTGCCTGCCTGACTGCCCGCAAAGCTCAAATATAAGAGCAGTAGATTATACACTCTTGAGTAGAAAGCAGAGGAAGAGACCCGTACGGCAATTGATTTCCACATGCCTTGCTATACGATTATTCCACTGCACAGTTTCATAGCTAAACATGTCATGAATTAATTTAAACTACACACACGCTGCAGCTTGCCTCATGGATTACTCCCTGAGGAATTAATTCCATTGAAGGACCTCCAATATCTCATTTCCCTCGGGGAGAAGAGCAGAGTGTGCCAAGTCACTTCACATGGGAGCATCCGCCATTCTCATGAAAGGAAAAAGGCTTTTAAGAGCATGCAATTTCAACATGCCATGTGCCAGCTACATGTAGGAATACTGTATGAGTGTTTTATGTGTGTGTGTATGTGTGTGTTTGTGTGTGTGCTGGCCAGTCAGGGCACAGCTGTTCAGTTGAATATCATGGATGGAAACCAAGAATCCAATTTCAAACCAGAATGCCCATCACAAACCGTTATTTATATTTCAGTAGGCTCCAATGGCCTGTCTGGCATGTTCATGATATTTCCATATTTTGATGTACACTATGTGCAAAGGTTTCTCGTAATAATTGATTTTAGCGCAAAATAATAAGGCCTGTGTGTGATGACATTGCTGTCATGATATCAGATTTCCATGATTATTATGGTCAAAGGAAAGCAGGATAACCATATTATCTGGATATCTATAGAAGATGTGAACATGTTTATAATGCTGTCATTAAAATTAATCTTTTACTGTATTTATTGTGGGGTGTGTCTCTTTTTTGGCTTTTTTATTAGCCTACACTCCAAATAATCCAAACTTTACAACAGCGTAATAAAATGACTATTATACTAATTGATAGTGAAACTGCAATCAGATGAACTGATAAACAAAAGACCTCACATCTACCATCACTGCAATGGCATTGTAACTGGAACTAAATCCTTTGTAGGGAGCAAGGGACAGAGATTTACGAAATATAATCATGTGTTTATTATTAATCTATCCGTTTCCAGCCACAGACATGCAAGGCTTCACCCCTACAATGTAAACGTGTGCAAATTCCCAACAGAACACTGATTAATCGTAATGAGGACACAATGTGATCCAATCCATATGAGGTGGGGTATCAGTTGTGTGCTCGTTACAATCTGAGTTACGAAGAGTAGCAATGCCCTCTTGAGGACGATGCATTTTAATACACAGACTAGATGAAAAGCTCATCAATGTCATTTGCTGTCAGGACTTTCCAGAAATTCCCTGCTTTAGAATCACGAGCTCGCATCACCTCTAAAATTGTGCGTGATTGTAGTCTTCTTATATTTAAGGTATATGGGAAAATAGGAAAAATGAAAAAGATTCAGGTGGCATTTAATGATGCTTTCAGAATCCTGCTCAAGCTTCCTATATGGACAAATGCAAGTCAGATGTTTGTGTAATGTTCCCACTTTCCATGCTGTCTTGAGGAATTTCATATATAAATTTAAATGTTGATTGAGTGTCTCAGTGAATTTAGTTATAAAAGCCTGGCTGACCCAGCACTGAGTGATACCAGGTATGTGTCTTGTTTCTGGAAGCAATGGAAGAAGTGTTTGTAGTTTTTTAACTATGCATGATTTTTTAGCTGCAATAGTTGGACCTGTGTCCTCGTATTGTATTGCATTTTATATATTTTTGTTGTATTTGTTTTATGGACCCATGAGTCTGGAATAGAGAAATATCTGAGTCAACATCAGGATAAAGTGTCCTGTAGCAAGGGAGATAGTCTTTTGAGATATTAAAAGATAAAAACGAAGGGTTTATAATGTGTCTTACCTGTAACCTGTCTGTCAAGTGGACAGCAGAGCGAGACGACCACACGTGAGCCCACAGATCCGTGACGATGAAGAACAGTATCGAGGGTCCCGGGTGGACTCAGTGTTGCCAGGTACGCGGTTTTCCCGCGGAATCGGGCTACTTTTGAAGTGTTGCCGCGGGTTGAATTTTTTTGTCCGCTGGTTCGGGTAGACCTATTTTGCACGCAAATTACATGAATATCTTTAAATAAAAATCCATATTTTAAATGAAATAATTTATTTATACCCAAATCCTACCAAACTGACTCCGTTCAGCACGTGCACACATTTTATTTATGATAATATACTGTATCTAATTACACAAGGCCATTTTAGGACCTAGGTGAAATAACTGTTTAGGGAAAACTGCTTTTAATGCTGGCATACTAAACATTTGGTGTTACTTTGTAGATATTACAATGCATTTGGCAATGATAGCAATGCTGTTGGACTTTAAAAGCAGTGTATATGGTTTGGCACGGGCATATTTTGAGTTCTGATATTGGGCTGGTTTTTGGGCTGGTTTTGTCACACAGACCTGGCAACCCTGCGGGTGGTCCTTGAACGTTGCATCCTAATCGCAACAGACACACACCAACTCAAGTCCACGACTAATTACATCGTTAAGCACACGTGTCTTAATTGTCTATGCCACTTTCCGTTTTTTAAATTATTTATTAATGTATATGGAGCTTCTAACTTCTGTTTTTTTAGACCGACTGTCTATTTTATAATGTAAACTAGTAATTACTCCCATTCATTTACGAGCTCCTTCCATTGAAAAGTAATCTAAATACACTAGAAGTAGCTATATTGCTTTACGTTAACTAGGTGGGCGTAACAAAGCTAGTTAAACGAGCAGCCATAACGTCACATATTGAAGCCTCATTTATCAGTTACCGCTGGACGCAATTAAGGTTACACTATAATGTATAAATTATATTATAGATTCCTCGGTGATATCGGTTTAGAGACAAACTGGCAGCTGACGTAAAATATGTAAGTGACAAATTAATACAATTAGTACCTAGCGTTTTCGCGTATATGCCTCCGTCGGTTACGTGTCCAAGACCGGTGTTCCAACAAAATCGGTGACCCGGTAGATTCAGTCCCACCAGGTGCCTGTGCACGCGGCTCACCGACGATGTCGGACCCAATGCCTATTGGTGGTAATGTATCGGTGCGTTCACACCAAAAGCAGAAGCAAACTAAAATCCCAACCAGCAACTCACGATGGCGTCAGCAATTTATTTGGATGAGCCAGAGCCATACTTGGCATGCAAACTCTTCAGGGGTGAAAAGGTGGCAGATGCTTCACCCCCTCGACCCTGGATTTTATTTTTAAAATGGTGCATTCTGGTCAGGACTTCTTTTAGCCCTCTCAAAGGGCAACCACTTGAGGACAAATAGAAAGTGCTCACTGAACAAAAAGTTTGCACATATGAATTCTATTTTAGAACAAAGTTGTATTTATCGTCTCAACTTAAAAAAAATGTAATTAAAAAAGGCAAAGTAGAAACAATTAGAATGTGTTGGTACTTAGTGACTGCAAACAATATTTAATGTGTAAAAACAGAATGCTCTTCTGCTGGGGACAGAACTAGCATTTGCACTGTCAACTTTGGTAAACTAGATTATGAAAATTAAAATGCATTCCACCACTAACCAAAGCTACGCCATTATGGGATATATATATTAGGAGGTTGGCATAACTAGAGGGTTTAAGTTAAGCGAGCCACTTCAATCTCAAATACTACTTTAGTCTCTACTTTTATGCCTGGTTTTCTAAGCACACATCACAAACTGGTAAAATAACCACACATGATTCTGATGAACTGACAACTTTGCTCCACGGTTTATACATTTATTTATTGTGCGTTACCAATTCTATGGGACCAAAACTTATGAGCAGACAAACCCATACATACAATTGTCAGAACAAACGGGGTAAATCATGGCTGCTCTACTCTCTTTACTCATTAATACAAAGCCACAGAGTATTGAAAAGGAGAAACTGTCACATCAAGTAGCTATGTTGGTCTCGTCAAGTGCTTTGGGGAGAAGTGCGTTTCCAGTGCTGGATGTTGTGGCAGAGTGATTACTGGGCGATGCCAATGACTCCACACGCCAGACGAGCGCCAGCATTGCCCGTCTTCAGACTCTCATCATTGCCTCCTTTTCCCAGGTCGTCGGCCTTCTCATGGATCTAGACGCAAGATGGAAAAAGGTTTCACGTTTTTGGCATCACTTTATAGCCTCGCTGCTCAATTCCATGGGCTCTTTCACTTACCACCATGGTTCTGCCAATGATTGAGTGGGGGCCAGTGAGGGTGATCATCTCGTCTGTGATGTCAATGTTGGCAACATTATCTTCAGCTGTCACATTCCCCAAGTCTCCAACATGCCTGTTTACATTTAAAAAAAACATTGTTCTTAATTACATGGAGTAAAATCATAACAGCCAATCTCAACATCCCCCTTCCAACCTGATAATTTCCAATCACATAAATATTGTCTCTGCCCGTTATTCTTCACTGTACCTCAAGAGTTTCCATCAAATAAAGTGATTAAAAAGTGTGATATTAAGCTACTTTTTTGTTCCCCACCAAAAAGTAAAAACACCATATTCTGACTCCTGCCAAATTATTAGACTTGAAATCATTTCTTATCGTCAAATACATCTGATGTTAGGCCAGACGGAATAATTTTTTTTTAAATCACTGCAATTTACTATACAACATTTTGTGAGGGAGATTTTAAGTCTATGGCTGAATTCTGATACATGTCGACACTTTTCCTCTGGACTCACCTGTCTTCATCATTAGGACCTGCATGAGTCTTGTTGTGGGGATTGAAGTGAGGGCCTGCACTGATGCACCCTAGGAAACAAACAAAACACCAGTCATGAAAGACTTCAAATTAAGTTGCCGCAACAGGTGGACTAAAAAAATACATACAATAAATACAAACATTGCAGGAATATTTCACAAGTCCTGCAGTTTCTGAAACAACTATTGTGAGATGCTCACCGTTTGTATTGTCTCCAAAAGCATGGACATGGAAACCATGCTCTCCAGTAGCAAGGCCTTTGATTTCACCGGTCAGCTTCACAGCTGCTGCATCACTCTAACCAATCAGGATAACAAGATTAAGAACAGAAGACAAAAGAGCCGTCAAAGAAAGGTGGCTAGAAGGACTCAAGCATTTCCATGTCATTCACAATCCCCATGCAGTCAGTGACACGACATAAAAGGAAAATATAAAAAGAGACGCTGTATAAAAATAAACAAATCTGAATAGGTTCCATCTTTAATCCTAAAAAGGGTTTAAGTGCAACTTGCTAGGCTGAACAGGATGGGCTCCCATTTGCACATCACCATGCTGCCACTGGCTACCCCGTGTTTAACGTTACATTGCTGTGAACTGTGGGTGATTCCTTTAGGCAAAGTCTGCATCAAGTGATCATGACTAGTGGAACAGAAGTAAACCCTCACAGACTTCCAGGGAGGGCGTATGAAAGTCTGAATGTGGCTCTTGTGTAGCAGGCTGCTGTCTGGTGACCGCTTCAGCGTGACAGTCAGCTATCCGTGACGGTGCACTGACGTCACTGGGCCAAGATTTGATCGGCTGTATGACATAAGATCTTCTTCTATGTTTGCAGACTTTGAATTAATATTAGCAGATGCACGCACACAGTGAAATAAATAATTGGGTCAGTTTGATTAGTTTCCCCGCTGTATTCTCAAACGCTGCCTATAGACAAGTGTCATGCCTGCGGTGCCTTCAAGGCCAGCTACTCGAGGCGGAGGCGACGAGAACGACGGTTGTAGGCAGTGACTCAGCAAAAAACATTAACGGTTACATTTATTTTTAAAGCTGCCATTTATAGTGCGACTTGGTTCTCTGTAGAACAGCTACAAACGGAGACAGGGCTCTCAAGTTTTGAAGACAGGCAAGAGTGACACTTCCATCCCACCGGCAGAACGAAATTTTCAGATATCAGTCAGTCGCAATTCCAGGATGCTTTATTTTCATTGGTTGCTGGATTAAATCTTACCCAGATACAACCGATACGTTTTTTCTTTCTGATTGGCTATTGTGTAGCCCATTTCTTTTTTTTGATTGGCTGATAAGTGGCTCCTCACAGCAGAACTCCAGGGGAGCGCTTGATTCCTCCACGGTGAGGGCAGCGCGGCCAGCTCATGTTTGCGTGCTGCGGCACATTAAAACATTAAATAGCCGAGAGCTTTTTTCAGCGTGAGAAATACGATGTGTGGCGGGAGTGCGTGACTTAAGACCGAAATGCGTGAGTGTCACGCTCAATGCGTGACACTTGAGAGCCCTGCGGAGGTGATGCAACCGCATCAGACCGTCACCGTTAGCGCTAGACTCGCTGGACTCAACGTTCAACAGGCGGTTGATCATTAACAGGCCTTTCTCGTCCAAAGGTGAAGACTTGCATGGCGCCGTTAGAGTAACCATTTAGATACGTCCGAATAATCGGTCTACTTTGTATTAAAAAGTGCGACGTAACGTGCCACTTTGACGCCAACTGCTGCTTCTGACGTTAGACCCGTGCAGCCGATGTTATTTTGCATTGACTAAGTGTGCACACTGCACAGCTACCGTTAGAGAGCATTAGCTAAACTAAAGCTGGCCCACTTCCATTCGACGCGTGCTCGTTAAAATGCTCGCTCCTGAAAACCCATCCAACCGGCTTGGGAATGGAGAGTTTGGCTAGCTAGTTAGCTTAGCATCGGCTCGCGCTCCCAGGAGGATGCACGTCAAATCGCCGGTTAGTGTTAAATATAAACGTTCAATGATGTGAGGCAGTTCTTCGTCGTGAAATCAACGTCGCACGACTTACCTCCTGCTCAAAATAAACAGTCCCGCTGGTCTCTCCAGCTCCTTTCAGCACACAGACAGCTTTCATAACCATGTTCGCAGTAGTTTCTAAGGACACACAAGTTTCTGACAAGCTTGCTAGCTGGAGACAAACAAGAAGACAACCAACTATATGTAGCCGTCGGATGGGCGGGCGTATATTACAGACAGCCAATCAGAGTGAAGTATATTTAAAAGGACACTTTTTGATTGGTCACTGACCATAACTGATTAAACTGGCGAATGCATTCATTGTCAACTTTGCCCTCAGGCCAAATTCTAACAGTCACAAAGACCATGACTAAACTTTATCCTGGTCGATACAACACGAGTTCAAAGCTAATTTGAAGCCTTAATGGCTGGCCTTTAATAGTAATGTGGACATTTGAAAGACAGGATTGTGTGGACTGCAAAGTCAGCTGTCAAATAGATACAATATAGTTCCTAAAAACGGCATTGGTTTATTGACAAACATTTGAATGATGACCAGTTGACTTGATAATTTAATAATTAAACATAAGTAAAAAGGTTTCCCTCCCCCAGACTCGACTCTGGGGGAGACTCGACTCTGAAACCAGTTGGTCTGGGCAACAGGAAAAATGACGAGTGCCTGAAGGATCCCAACATCTTCAACAACCAGATGGACTTATAGGTCAGTCTGTCTTTCTCTGCCTTTTTAAAATGCGTTACTTGAGTTTGGCCATTTAAACTCTGGGAATCTCATCCATAAAAAAAAAAAAAAGATGATACAATATAGATCCTAATCACTCTATTGGTTGATTAAAAAAACATAAATGACAAGATCATTTATTAACTACACATCACTCGGTATTATTTTTGTTTATGCTTCTAAAATGTTTATTTTTTGAATGATCATGAAAGTTGGGTCAACTTTAAAGCTGTATTTTTGTATTTGTTTCCCCACCAAGTAACCAGTTGGACTTCCAGGTGCTTTTTGTTATCGAGGCCTATCAACTTAAATAATGATAACTCTTACTTGTTTTACTCCTGCGTAATGATTAGTAAAGGTCGACCCGTAAGCGTTAGGGGTGTGAGGGGGTGACTGTGGCTCAGTGGTAAGCAGGGTTGTCCTTCATTCAGAGGACCGGTGGTTCGATCCCCAGTTTCACTCACCCATGTCGACTTAACCCCAACATTGCTCCCGTAGCTGTTCCTACGGCTGTTCCTACGGTGTGTGAATGATGTAATGTAGTGTTAAAGCACTTTGAGGAGTCAGAAGTCTAGAAAAGCGCTATATAGGTACATGTCCATTTTCACCTTTAGTTGAATTACTCCCAAATCACAGTTAATACCAGGCCTGTTGCATTTAAACAGACCATTAGTGTACCATCAATGAAGCAAGGAATATCATTTGGTACAAAAATAGTTTATTAAAAACAATCTCCTCCGGCTGAAATAGTGGAGACTTTATGTCCATGTCTTTTGTGTTATTAACAAATCATAGAAACATCCGTCAATTTTCAAACCATTAGGAGTTAAAAAAATGTTAAAGCAAGAGGCCTCAGTTGTTCCTTCCAAGTCAATTTCCTTCTCTACGATAAATGAATCACGGATTATAAACAACAAATACACCTTTGAATCGTCCGCGATACAAGCATATTTACAGCAGTGTGTCCCAAGCAACTGTTTTATCGCCTTAGTTTTTGCTCTTTTGAGTTGGACTTGGAGAATCTGGGCTTCAAATTTGATCAACTTCAGGTACAGCATGTCTGCAGTAAGAGAGACACTACGTTTTTAAAAAAAAGCTGTGTTTGTCACCAACAACAGATTTACACTACAGGGCAACATTTTGTATCTTCTGGTGGCCAAAACCCAAAAAATATATCAGTATTTGACTGGGGGCACACGAGATGAATTGGAAGACTCTTTTGTCTGATCCAACAGAACGGCCCTATTTTTGTTCTCCATACGCATGGGAAAAAGAAAAGACCACCATAAACATAAAGCTCATCCAGTCCGCCTGCTAACTTATGTAAACACAATGCTCAGCCAGCTGGCCCCAGAATTATTGCAAAAGTGCAATACTTCAAAAAATGAACCTGTTAATTTATTCTTTAACTGTACGTATCTCTCTCTTTCTCTCCCGCTGTCTCTCTATATAAACATATTTTAAAATCATTGTGTGTATATATAAAAATACACACAAATAACCAATTGAAAGATCTGAAGTGACATCTGCTCAAGTACAGGATGTAACCCGAAGAATTCTTGATTCCCTCAATCTGAAATTGATATACGTTTGGGTGAAATTCCTGTTATCAGCCAAATATGACTACCGAGTATGATTCAAGCGTTCAAATACTTAAGAAAACACGTATTGAATGTGATTTTTTCCTTTCTTTTCAAAGGACATTGGGTATTTAACAGTACATTTGCATTAAGTGGTTGGTAGAATGTAGAGCATTATTTATTTTGCCTGAAATAAAGTGTGTTAAAAAAGGATGAAAAGTGGAGATTTAAATCAAAAGGAGATGTGTGAGGAAAGTAGCAAGCCTAATTCTTCGTGTGATTTACCTCTGCAAGTCATCCCCAATGTGTACGCTCCCCTTCCTATTCAAACGTGATTGGATTGTTAAGGCCACGATAGTCCTTTCAATGCTGAGAATAACTGGCTGTAATCTTCAATGAAGAGCAGACATGAATCATAAGATGAGTTGAAAAGAACAAAGGAAAGGAAACGGTGCTTGTATTATCATAACAGTTGTTTGAGAAGAAGATATTCAGTGTTTGACATGACATTTTGGCAGATTTGTTTTTTTTAAACTATTAAAATGAAAATATTTTGAGGAGTGAGCGCCTGCTATCACACAGATAAGGCAATGAAGTAAACAGAAGTTATGTTTCCCTCGTCGGCAAACCAACATAAAAGCTAAGCTCAAATGAACCTAAAATGGACGGAGAGCCATGATAACATGCAAGCACTGTGTTCATTCTTTCATCTTCCAGAAAGAAAGAAAAACAGTTGACAGCCAATATTAAAATACAGCAATTTTACCAAACAGATTTGTATGTGGTTATGCGTTTCCAGAATCAGACGTAAAAGCCACATTTGACAATTAGCCAGTCGGTCTGAAAACAACCATTTGACATGTTTGAAACCGGTGTGGGAGACTGTTGTTGTTGCCGCCCGTAAACGGTTAATTACCAACTGGCAAACTGTGACGGGCTAGAATCATTATTCTTATTATGCCAGGAGTTGAGGTTGACTATCATTGTGAAAAAACACCTTTAAAAAAAATAAAAAATAAAAATAATGAAATCAGTGGTTCTCCAGCAGTCTCTGACTGAAGGAGCAGGGAGCCAGTCTATGACGCTGCTTCCGGTTTTGTTTCTGTGGGCTCACTTTGAGCTGAGGGTGAGGGCACCGAGGGCGTCGGCTCCTCTGCAGCGGGGGTTACCTCTGGTGACGGAGCTAAGAGTTCAGAATCGGCCTTCTTTTCAGAAGCTTCTACACTTGGTTCTTGACTGGTTTCCGTAGCCGTTGCAACGGGAGTCACGGGAATTTGCTCCGTGGCGTCAGGGGTCCGCAATGTTCCTACGTTTTCCAGTTCAGCCAAGCGATCATCCCTGTCCCAACGCGTGGTCCTCTCTCGCCTCTCTGACCGCCTCGGCCTGTCCCCTTCTTTTCCTTCAGCTCCTTTCCCTCTTTCTCGACCCCCTCCTTCTGCCTTTGCCCTTTCTCCTCCCTCACCCCTCCCCCGATCCCTATCCCCATCAGCACCCCTCCCCCGATCCCTATCCCCATCAGCACCCCTCCCCCGATCCCTATCCCTATCAGCACTCCTCCCCCGCTCCCTGTCGCCATCCAAGCTGTTTCGCCTTTCCTTCCAGTCCCGCCTGTTGTCTCGATCTCTATCTCGATCTCTGTCCCGATCTCTGTCCCGATCTCTGTCTCTCTCCCATCCTCCTCCCCGGTGACCTCCTCCATCTTCTTGCCATCCTCCGAGTCGGTCCCTGCCATCCATTCTATCTCCACCTCCTCCCCTCCCTCCATCACCAAATGGACGCCTTCCACCTCCAAAACCTCGATCCCTCTCTCTATCCCTGTCTCGATCCCAGTCCCTGCCTGGCTCTCTGTCCCTGAATCCAGGCCTGTCTCCCCTGAATGGTCGGCCTTCCATTTCTTCTGGCCCCTCCAGGCCACGAGGCCCCTCCAGGCCACGAGACCCGTCCAGGCTACGAGGCCCGTCGAGGCCACGAGGCCCGTCCAGGTTACGAGGCCCCTCCAGGCCACGAGGCCCCTCCGAGCCACGAGGCCCGTCCAGGTTACGAGGCCCCTCTAGACCACGAGGCCCCTCCGAGCCACGAGGCCCGTCCAGGTTACGAGGCCCCTCCAAGCCACGAGGCCCGTCCAGGTTACGAGGCCCCTCCAGGCCACGAGGCCCGTCCAGGTTACGAGGCCCCTCCGAGCCACGAGGCCCGTCCAGGTTACGAGGCCCCTCTAGACCACGAGGCCCCTCCAGGCCACGAGGCCCCTCCGAGCCACGAGGCCCGTCCAGGTTACGAGGCCCCTCCAAGCCACGAGGCCCGTCCAGGTTACGAGGCCCCTCCAAGCCACGAGGCCCGTCCAGGTTACGAGGCCCCTCCGAGCCACGAGGCCCCTCTAGACCACGAGGCCCGTCCAGGCTACGAGGCCCCTCCAGGCCACGAGGCCCCTCCGAGCCACGAGGCCCCTCTAGACCACGAGGCCCGTCCAGGCTACGAGGCCCCTCTAGACCACGAGGCCCCTCCGAGCCACGAGGCCCCTCTAGACCACGATGCCCGTCCAGGCTACGAGGCCCCTCTAGACCACGAGGCCCCTCCGAGCTACGAGGCCCCTCTAGACCACGAGGCCCGTCCAAGCTACGAGGCCCCTCCAGGCCACGAGGCCCCTCCAGGCCACGAGGCCCCTCCGAGCCACGAGGCCCGTCTAGGCCACGAGGCCCCCCTGGTCTAATAAAAGGAGGAGGACCCGGATGAGGAGGACCGTGAGGAGGAGGACCCTGCCCATGCGGAGGGAAAGGAGCCCTCATATTGTGGGGAGACATCATTCCGAAGCCTCCTTTAAGTGGAGCGGGCTCATGGTGCATCATCTGAGGGTGCGGGCCTCTAGCAATCATCTGTGGGAGCATGGGTGGCATGTTGGGGTGAGGGGGTCTCGGCCCGAGGGGTGGAGGGAAACGCTGCATGTGTGATGGCGGGGGAACCGGAGGACGCTGGAGTGGCATCATACCGGGCCGCGCGCCAAGCAGACCACGAGGAGGGGGCTGGAGGTTTCCGGGAGGAGCACCAGGGAGGGTACCTGGGGGTCTTATGAGCTGGTTACCTGGTGGGGAAACGAATACAATGTTAACCCAACTTCTATGATCACAATAGTACCATTTAACAAATGCCTGGTGATGTATATACACACACTATATAATTATCTTTTCATCATTCACATGTTTGTCAATCAACCAATGGAGGGATTGAAAACTACATTGCATCACATCCAGACTGACCCATGGGTCCCATCTGTTTGTTGAAGATGTTGGGACCGTCCAGGATGTCGTCATTCGGCGAGTCTTCCACGCCACCTTTGGAAAGAGGTGGTGGTCCAAGAGGCATGGCACCTGGGGGAGGGAAACCTGGGGAGACGCGAGGGTGGAAGGGAGTCAGGGTTCCGTTTGTGGACGATATCCCCTGAAAAGTTGGTCCGGTGGAGTTTGTTGTGGTGCAATAGCAAAGCACCCCGAGCAAAAGACATGATGATCACATTATTAAAAAGTTAAAAACAGCAGTCCCATGTTTTTTTGCAGTTACTCATTAAAAAAGTAAGCGGAACTTAGCGACCACAAATAGACCACCAACACTCTTGTGATTATTTCATCATGAGCTCCTTATGACACCAGAGTAGATACACAAACACTTCAGGAGCAGTTGAACATCGCGTGTCTTTCTTTCAACACTGATAAACATGTAAGGAGAAGAAAGACACTGAGAAGAAAGCCAGTGACAAAAGTGCTACCTGGAGGCATCTGCATGGGGTTGAAGCCAGGTCGGATGAAAGGAGGAGGGGGGATGCCTGGGGGGAAGGAAGGCGGAGGCATGCCCATGGGACCAGGAAAACCCGGAGGCTGGAGAGATCCCACACCCATCATTGGAGGAACCTGAGAACATTTACAGGGATTTACTTCAGATTTTAAATGGGTAAGTTATTTATTATACGACCCAGGCCCACCCCTAAGACACACAGCGAGCAAAGGAACTTTAGACCACAGCCATAAACATTATCTTTTCTAAGCTACAATATATGGATAAGATTACAAAAACTTTCCATACTATTTAATAATGTTGCCTCCATACTTATGAATGACTTGGAATTGAGTTCCATAGGAGTGGAAGAAAATATGAATGTACTTAAATATCTGATATGTTTTGTGATACTGTGGCAATTCTCAAAAAAATATTCTACCTGCAAGGATTCGTTACAAACAGTGGCTCATATTGCACAACAAGTAGTGCTATGATGTTGGATGTTGCACACGGCCCTACCACACACACATTTGCATAGATCCCTCAAAGAAGCAGGCACAAACTCCTAATCAGTCAGTTTAAAAATGATATCTTACCTTTTTTTTTTATTCTACAACTGTAATAAATCATCATATACCTAATCCCAGACATTCGTGCAAGTAACATCTTGCAGTTGTTGTTTACCTGTGCAGGAGGAGCAGCCACAGCATTTAGAGGTAACGCGTGTGTCTCCTCTGACTGCTGCAGCTCTGACCGGCCGTTGTGGGTGAGTTCCTCCTGGAGGCCGAGAGTATTCCTCAATCCACTCCACTCTGGAAAAGACCGACGCCACACAGACGCGTTAAAAAGCAGACTGGTATATACACTATGATACACAATAATAATCAATAATACTTGTTTCGTTGACATATTTCAATAATAGCATTCTGAGCAATTCCCTACTCCCATATCGCTCATGTTTTGTTTGTATGATTTCCAACTGTTCATGTGCCTGTCAGGAGTCTTTACCTGGTGATAAGGTGTCTGCATCCAGGACACCTCCTTCTTTGAGCTCCTCCAACTGAGCCTCTCTGAGTTTAGACCACGGGATGTAGGTGACGCCGAGATCCACGTCCCAGAACGGTTTGAAATCAGCCTTTATGCCCTTGTTTAAAGCCCACGCAATCTGGCAAGGAATAAACAAAAACAACTCTTGATTCCAGAGACATTTCTCCGCTCTCTCTTTGAATTTGCTGCACAGCAGCCCACGTCGCTCGCTCACCTTGATGGACTTCTGATTCACTTTGTGAGATCCTCGACTGAGCTTCTGCAGAGCCTTGAAGGCATCTTGCCTGTGTATCATGACAATATAGGCACAGCCACGCGGAGGGATCATCTTCACAACAAGGGAGGACAGTCAGACATGTCAGGGAAATAAAAATCGGTATTTTTTTCATCTTTGGATTGAAAAAATACAAATGCCATTGTTACAAAAGACACAAGTTGGATCACTGTGACCGATCTCCACATGTCAAAACTTACATTGATGGAATCTATCTCCCCAAACTCTTCCAGTAAACAGGCGACATCTTGCTGGTGTGTCCTCTTGTCCAACTGGCCCACCCAGAGAGTTGTACTGCAAACTGTTAAGGAGACGGACCATTTCAGATGAACAGTTAGATATGCATAAACACTTGGAATTAGAGGGAGGACTTTTTTATAGCACATTAATTTCATGAAACTTCTGAAAACTGCATACATCTAACAGGTCGTTTCAGGTGAATGTACTTGAATAAATAAGTCCGTAAATGGAGTATGACTCACTGCTTAATGTCTCGGTCTTGGGTGCTGGAAGGCCTTTCTGTCGCCGCTCTCTCTCCTTCTCCCTCTCCCTGCGCTCCAGCGAGCGAGCGCGTGGGGAATGGTGACGGCGGTCTCTGGAGCGGGAGCGGGATCGCCGATGCCTGGATCGCCGTGTGCGGGAATTAGACCGTGACCTCTTCCGCTTTGGAGACCTGGACGGCGCAATGAATGAGCACCAATAAAAAGCGTATCCATATAAAACACAATAAACAGTGAAACATTATTAACAATGCTGAGACAGAACATATGTTAGACACATCCGATCCCATTTCCGATGCTTACCTGGAGCCCGAGTGCGATCGTCGACCGTGTCTGCCATCCCTTGTCGATGAATGGTCCATATCCATTGACGAATCCTAACATGGTATGACAAATTAATGATTAGGATTTAATGCAAATATTAAAAAATTCATATGAGGCTGTTTTTTCTGGCATCAGATTTGAATTTGAATGCAAATGTAAAAAAATAAATAAAAAAAGACTGGAAGTGTACTACCTGTATGAACCTAACATGTTTTGTTAGATGTTGCATACCATTTGTACCATTTCTAAAGCTACCTGTTGTTGCTGGGCCGCATTGTGGAGAGGGTATAGCCCCGGAAAGCCTGGAGGCCCAGTAGAACCAGGGGGGGGCTGCCCTGGCAAAGCATGCCCCAAAGGAGGCATCATAACTGGGAAGCTTTGTCCTGGCTGTAAACCATAGGCCTGGAGCTGGCCATTAGGAGGCAGAGGGACCTAAGAAGGACAACTAGAGTAAATAGTGTGTGCCTACAACCAGGTTTTCCAAATACATAGTAAAAGTATCATGCAACACAAGCTATAATTGTGGTTGTGATAGGAAATAGTATTTAAAAGTTTGATGTTAAATTGATTTTTAAAAAGAAACCTGAATAAAAATATGCGATGGCTTGAAATATGAGTTATTTTACAATTATAAATGGTTGCTCTTATTACCTGTTGTGAGCGGTCTTGCAACATGTTCATCATTGGTGGTTTAAAGTGCTGTTGGAAGGATGGAGGCTGCTGCATACTGAGATGAAAAAAACAAAACATTAGCTTCACAGAATCAATCAGAGCATCTTTTTTCTTGGCATTGCAGAGCTGCTGTATAATGCACAATAAGCAAAATGCTTACAAAGAGGCATGCGATTCATCCTTCTTTGTTTCTTCTCCAACTTCTGGTTCATCATCATAGTCAAAACGGTCCAGCAATTTCTAAGAGAGGTAATGAATGTAGAAAAGAGCACAAATGTCAATGTTTTTAACATGGAAGAGCTTGGTGTTTTTTGTTTCTCCTGCTCCCACACTGTACCCCTCTAGGGGCATAGTCGGGGGGTGGCTTTTTCTTTTTCTCGCCTCTCTTCCCTCATGTTATGCTGTAATCTTTCATCCACCCTTTCCAAGATGGCGCCGCGGACGGCGCCTCGGTGTCTTGGTGCGCGAATCTTGCACCTTCCGCCAAAAAAAGTTCCTCGTTTGTTTGTGAAAACATTCTTTGGCAATAAACCTGTTTCTGATTCTGATTCTGATTCTTGTACAGCCTCAGATTATTTATACTCTAAGCACTGTCCTACAAAACATCTAAACAGTGTCTGATCTCCAAAATGTCATTCAGAGTATATTAAGCTGTTGATGGCATATGCCAATACAAAAAACGCACTTCCACCTTATCAAAGGCTGTCTTCTGCTGGGCGGCTTGGGCGGCTTGGGCCGCTTGGGCGGCTTGGGCGGCTTGGGCCGCTTGGGCTGCTTGGGTGAGCAGAGGCGGTTGCGGGTCGACCCTGGCCAGGCTAGTGGCAACGTGTTGGGCCTGTGTTTGACTCGTATAGACTGGAGGCTGAGTGTTGGTGTCAGGCTTCTCAGGCTGCTGCTGGAAGTTTTGGAGCATCTGTTGAAGCTGAAATGCCAGTGAAAGAAGAGGTATGAGTGAGGAGCTAAGAGATGTGCAAGCAAAGATTAATAAAAGCAAAATGATTGAGGTCAAAGGTAAAAAAAAACCAGTCTGCTCTGGTACACAAACGCACACACCTGCTGGCCCTGCGTGGACTGGAAAAGCTGCGCCACAGCAGCAAAGGCATCAGAGTTTTGAAGCTGCGCGCTGGATGTAATGGTGGAGTTTGCCGTTACCCCAGTAACTGGCTCTTTGGCTGATGGTGAGGGAGAACCTGAGGGGAGAGACACAGCAAGAACATGTCTGTAGAGAGCCACACACATGCCTTCAAATGGCAGAATACTGATCACAGATTATTACCTTCGCATTGAAAATGCCGGAAGGTTATGTTTTGATCGCCGTGTATTTATTTATTTATTTATTTATATGTATGCGTGTTATTCGCAAATCTCAAAAAGTATTGAACCGAATCGCATGAAATTTGGTGGGATGATTGTTTATTATCCGGGGACCAGTTGATTAGATTTTGGGATCGATCGGGTCAAAGGTCAAAGGTCATGAACAGGTCAAAATCTTTCGCAGAACTCAAAAAGTATTGAACCGAATCGCATGAAATTTGGTGGGATGATTGTTTATTATCCGGGGACCAGTTGACTAGATTTTGGGATCGATCGGGTCAAAGGTCAAGGTCAAAGGTCATGAACAGGTCAAAATGTTCTTGAATCGCATGAAATTTGGTGGGATGATTGGTTATTATCCGGGGACCATTTGATTAGATTTTGGGATCAATCGGGTCAAAGTTCAAGGTCATGGAAAGGTCAAACTCTTTTTTTACCATAGCACAATACATTTTTGTCCAATTGGCATGCAACTAATGCCAAAATGTTCATAATTCAATGCCCAATCTTGTGATATGCGAAGGTATGCGCTCTACCGAGTGCCCATTCTAGTTATTATATTGGTATTATCTCCAAAAAGTTAGTTTATCATCAATTCACAGCAAAAGTATGTGGTAGCACACAAGAAAAAACACAAAAACAAAACTATGCAATATGATGCAATATCGCCGTTAAAAATGACATTTACAAATATGTCCACTCAGCAAACGTAGATTAAGAAAAACCGAATACAACTATATTGAGGTAATCACTACGGCTCATATGTACTAACACAAAATACCTGGGTCATCTGAGCCCGCGTAGGGCGCAGCAGCACTGCCAGAGCCAGCTGTCATGTCCAGGAGGGGCTGAATAATCTCAATCTTGAACACGCCATTCTTCTGCCACAGGTTCAACACCCGCACGATCTTACACTACAAAAGGAAAATAAGAAAGCAAGGAAACGGGTGAAGGACAAGGAATAACAGGAAGCTGATTTAGGTCAGGATTTGTCATTAGAGGGAGCTAAATCCTTCAATCCCAAATTGGTAATATTTGTGACGACAACACTACAGAACACTACAGTCACTGTGTCTTCATGTTCTTACCCTGTCCTCGAAGGGGCAAAGGCAGAGGTTCTCGAAGGTTCCTGTAATATTTTTGGTGAAACGTGGGCCAAACACGTCCTTGTCTGATCCAAACTGGTGTCTGGACTGCCGAACAATGGAATCCACCACATACAGGCCGGCTATCTTGTACTCACACTTACACTAGAAAGAGCGGAGGGAGAATACAAACATGTTGTCAATTCATGTTCTGTGAGAAGGAAATGGTTGATAACGGAGTTTAGACGAGTTGTCTCACCTTTTTGATAAACTTCTCCACAATCTGGACAACATGTTTGTAAAGCTGAGAAAGAAAAAAAAGCAAGTGAGCATGTCATTATCTAGATATAGACTCGGAAATAAAAAGGTTATAACAGAGAAATACTGTTCAAATAAAAACTGAAGTAACTCTCAAAATGAAGAAATGCCAAACTATTTCTTACTTTCATAGCTTTGATGGCCGATTTGGTGATGGAGATCATCTTTGCCCGAGAGATTGGGGGCTTGGCGTCTATCAACGAGAATAACTACGGACAGAGGAGACGATAGACGAGTGAGAAGGTGAGAGGAAAGGAACAAACAGCAACACAGAGAGGAGAGTGCTTAAGGAGTTTCAGAGGTGATGCCAAACATCTGTGCTCCATTGCTTTTGATTTCCAACTCCGAAGACACATGTTCAGTTAAGTTGCAGAGTTATAAGCTCCAGTGGATCCTGATCTTAACCAGCTCATAATTAAATATAGATGATAGCAATTTGGTAAATGACTCAAAATGAATAGAATGATAAGATACACCTGTGTTACAGTATGGGGCAAAGAAATAAGAAATAAACTACACATGGATAGCAGGGGTCTGCTTTTGAGGAAACTAAAGCATCTGCACAGCTGTGTGGTGCAATAGTTTATTAGTTTGCCAACTCTGAACAAAAATAACAGGTCAGGTACTTGGGAGAAACTCATTTATAGAACACTGAAATGCATGTGTGCTCTTATCATATGAGAACTATACAAATTGACATATTTCTCATATGTACATTATATTATGAACATCCATAAACAACAACGGCTTCCTCTGTTTGTCCCAGACAGACAATGCTATTAATGAAAGTAATACTTTTTTTCCCCAGTAGCAACAGAAACCGCTCAAAAGGGGTTTATTATGATTTTCTGCGACGAACAAATACTGCGACCAGCTAGTTATGAAGCATGTTTGTTTATGTTTACCACTCAGCGGGCCCACCCACACCGACTGTGACGTTAACCAATTAAGAATAAAAATCAGCAGGAACGAGACTAACCGAACACACCGATGGATGACTTGACCCGTCTTGTGACTGGGCCAGCATCGAGCGTCAGTCTTCGGGCCTTGCAGCCACTTGGCCTGGCGTCTTCTAAACGGACACAGCCGCTGACCCCCGGAGCGCGGTGAGAACATGTCGTGCGCAAGCAGCGATAACAATACGACGAGAGTGTGTGTGTTTGGCTTTAGCGCTGCTCCAAACACACCCGTTAGTAGCCACGCTCTCTCACGAGCTCACGTAAACGTTGGGCTTACTAACTTTGCGCAAGGTTAACGTCACGAGAGCCGATGAGGATGGAACTGTCGTTGCGTTAGCTCGCTACTCGGCATATAATTTGCTTCAGTGCTCGCGTAAATTGCGTTGCAGGAGCAACTACAGCGCAACACGCTAACTGGGTTCGCCTTAAAGACGGCTACGATGGAGAAGTTCAGCTAGCTTGCCGAGCAGGCCGCTGCTCAGTCCGGCTGTTAGGTTAGCTCCACAGCAACACGGCACTGTGACCAGCGCCGCGAGACTCTGTGACTTCGGGGTCTCGGCGAGCCTCCCCCCCCAGCTCACCTCGTGGTTAAAGGCGTTGACGGCGTCCATGTTTGCCCGACGCTTCCTAGTATTCCTCCTTACTCCCGAATCCCGGCTAAAAGCGACGTTTATTCAAGGAAGGGTCGGTCCAACATGTCCGCTCCCGGTGGCTAACAGCGGTTAGCCTAGCATCGGTAGCTCTCGGGTCGGCGGGCAAAGCATGATGGGATTCAGACGTGTTGTTCCGGGCCGTGGCCACTAGGTGGCGGAGCGCTTCAAAGATTGAAAACATGAGACTGTCCTTTAAGATGTGGTCGATTTAGCTCATCGGGATCCCCGGTCAACAATGTGCTTTGTGCCCACACTGACCCCTGTTCCTCCAATGCTCTTTGCGTTGTGTGACGCAGATCAGGTCACGCATCACCAGGTCAGGTAAAGTGCAAACTCAGCAGACCTTCACCTACTCATTGTATAGGCATGGCAATCAATAGTAGGCCTACTATGAGGAATAACTACATGACCTCAGGGTAAACCATGGAACCAAGTTGAAGGCATTCAATTGTACTTGTATTACTGTGGTACCCCAACACAGTATCAAGTTACAACGTTAAGGAGTGTTGGTGAAATAATACCTTTTTATTTCATTGTATTTGCTGTGGTGTGGTGCTTCTCAAATTCAAACCGTGAGATGTGCAACTTTTTCATTAGGAATCTACTTTTAATTGAAAATGATTGCCTCCAAATTATTGACAAATTCCAACACAAGCTGTGTTTCCACGCCTGAACATACCTCCTTTATGGATTGTATCCTTGTTCTACAGGATACTGTTAAATTACAAGGATGCATATTCTTCATAATTTATTAAAAATGAATGACATAGAAGTGTGGAAAAATCAGCAAGAGGCAGGCTAACTCATGGCATTAGTCATATCGATCAATCAAACTGTTATTACAGACTCAAGGTCCAGACAGTACAAAACATTAAAATATAATAAAATACATACAAACTCACAAGTAAAAAAACAAACAAAAAACTACACATGCTTTACAAATAAACAGCTGTACCAGTTTCTCTACATATGGGAATGGTAGCGTGTAGTGCTGAATTTTATATTTGATAAAAACATGATCTCATTTTCGGAGTCAACTCATAGAACTGACTGTGTTCTTGAAGTACATCATCACTCCAATAGGTGGTGGTATACTTATATTTTTGGTTTCAAGTCTGGGTGTCTGGTTTGGTGTCTCGAAAGCATGGTCCAGTAGGCTAGACAAACTGCAGGTGTATTATTCTCACTCATTCTAGAAATCCATACAAGGAGTGAACAAAACAGAGCACGCGTGTATATACAATTAAATCTGATGCAGTAACACCACCAACTGCAGCCTTTAAAAACACAACAGAGTTTAATAAACACTTTCTCTGACACACACTCAAACATAAACATACATTTGCTAGTAGAACAGGTACCATTGCAGGACTATTCTATTGGATTGAATGACATGTCATCTGTTATTTTTGTTCTGCCCTTGTAACAAAACATGAGATATAATCATATTAAGTCGGATTGACCTGAGCTGAAGACAAGGACAGGAAGGAAAAATATGTCTCAAACTGTTGCCCCTCCCTGCAGGTGTCCTCATCTGAGTGATGAACACCATGTAATTAGGCCACTGAGCCTCAGAGCCAGGAGCACAACGGTCTTATACTTGTTGGCAGCAATCCAAGTCCGTTTTATGTCCAATAAAAAGGTTATGGAGCACCTTTTTATATCGAATTGACCATTTCACATTTTTCGTGATAATGTATTGATACATGTGGTGCCCACCTCTCTGCCAGTGTTATGAATGCAGGTCTGCGTGGTGCAATATGGTGTAAACAACTGAACCCTTTACGCGCACTTCTTTGTGACAATACAATTCAAGACGGGCAGAAACCATGCGGAAACAATTCAGTAGTTCAATATGCAAATAGTTGGAGCGGCGGGGAGGTTTCATCTCTCCGCTCCGCTTGTAAACACGCTCTTTGTTCGCAGCCGTTTCTCCAGCGCGCGCGCGGCAGCGAAGTCGAGCTGTCCCCCTTGTTCTCACATGTGCTCCGCCCGCCTCTGCTGATTGGATCTAAAGGTACCCCCGGCTACCACGAGCGCGTGTGTGTGTGCACGCGCGCGCGTGCGCGTGTGTTTCTCTCATAAGAAACGCCCACCCACATGACCGGTAAAGTCAGTTCAAACTGAAAAACACGCCGCCTGCACTCAGACTATTCAGGAGACGTCGATGTGGGGAGCAGGGGAGCAGAGTAGGAGCCGTTACCTCTTGACTGAGATACACATTTTGTTTTGTTTAGAGCAACACAAGTATGAAGACAGATTGCACCAGTTTACAACTTCCCATGATTGAGTCTTGACATTTTTTTCCCTCCATCCTGAGCTCTTCCACTCATCGAGACGCGTCTCGGAATCGGCCGAGTGCGCTTCACTGGATGCTTTTGGGGCGGACAGGTGGCGCGAGCTGCGGTTGTCCTAATTTGTTATTAAGGGCAAGACGCAGGCGGCACGTTAAGCATTTAATACCCGCCTTCAAGGTGGGAGAGGTTGGGGACGAGGCTGCGCAATTTGTCCTCCCTTCGTTAAAGCAAGGGAGCTGGGATGCCAGTTGCAGACAGCAACATGGTCGTAGACAGCAGCCACGGGGGTTATGAGGGTAAAGCCCCAAACGGTGCCGGGAGTGACAGCATCCTCCCGGCCTCGTGCAGTCCTGCGGCGGAAATGCTGAAGAACTTTTACCACACCAAACGGGTCGGGAACTATCTGATCGGGAGGAAGCTGGGAGAAGGCTCGTTCGCCAAAGTTAGAGAAGGTCTCCATGCGCTGACTGGGGAGAAGGTAAGCCTGGGGGAGGGGGGGTACTAGCTCCACTGTGCGTCAGATGTTTTATATTATATTATATATTTGTGTTTTTCTTTGCTTTTATTGTTATATATAAGTATTAATGTGTAGGTGATGGGGTCTATCCCATACCATCCAAGTTAAAGTTCATTTAGTCACTGATTTCTTCCACTCAAAAACTTGTGACAACCGAATGTTGTTTTTCTTTTAGAAATCCATACATGAGTTTTCTGAATGCAATAGGCCATAACATTTCGGATTGTGACTGCAGCATTGGTAATAGTTAAAGGTGGTTGTAAGAGCCAAATGCATGATTTCATTTGTTCTAATAATTTAGTTTTAAAAGATTTAAAAAGGTAACTGAATATAAATCCTTTTCATTATGATTTGAAAGAATGTTTAGTTTAACATATATCATTTAGTATTGTATTTAAAAGTTGAATAACTCGTCAGAATGCAGGCTCCCAATCGGGTCACGTCATTATACCACCTGCGTGTTGTGGTGGTCAGTGTCTGTTGTCACTTGGCTCATGCGTGTCACCCAGGAAGTCCTCTTCGCCCCACATTGTGCTTCTCATGCCATCTTCCTCGTTCCTCATCAGTTGTTCCCTTTCTCAGAGAAAGTGATGAGCCCAGTTTGCAACGGGAGGCTTTGTTCATGAGCTCATGCTGCACCACCAGCTGCTGAACTCAGCCATATGCACAGCATGGCTTGTTTTCTAGCCAGTGACAATATTTACTTGTGGTGTGTGTGTGTGTGTGTGTGTGTGTGTGTGTGACCGCGGCCCGTCTCTCACCCTCATAACTGGGTGTTCGCTCTCTTCCTGAACCTCTTCTTTGTCTGCCTGCTGCTGGTGATCTCACCGCTGTGGGCGCGCACAAGCTTCTGATAGGCACATCGAGGGAAAGTGTTTGGCCTATGAGAGCCGAGCTGCTGCTCGCATATGAAAGAGTGCGCTTGATGAATGGGCCTCCGCCTCATTCTGATTCTGCCAGCACAGGGCTTTGATCGGGGCCACCATTGGCCACTGGTTGCCTTTGTCTCTCCAGGCTGTCTTGAGGGTCAGCCAGGACATTTACATACTGAAAAACAAGTCCTTTCTTTAAGTGTCCCTACACGTCGACCCATGTCCGTTTGTAAATGTGTACAGCAAAATACGTGCCCCTGTTTTTTAATTTTGCATATTAAAGCGTATCAGATATTAGTTTATCCTGTGGTCCCCCCCCCCCCCCCCTCGGATTCTGTTTTCGTAAAGAGAAAAGAAAGCACTCCTCTCCTCTTCCCGCACGCTCTTTGTTGAGGATGATGCAACCGCTGGCAATCACACAACCAAGCACAGCACATGCTCTCTCTCCCTCTCTCTCGCTCCCTTTCTCTCTTTTTAATATATATTCAGGCTTCAGCAGGCTCTGGGAGGGCAGTGAGTTTATTCAAGCAAAAGGGCATTCAAGGGGGGAAAGAAATACAGTACACGAGAACTCCCAGATCCTTTTTTTTTAGCATTACTGGAAAATCCGTTTGGAGGGATGAGAGACTGCTCTGTGTGTGTGTGTGTGTGTGTGTGTGTGTGTTAACAGGCAGGGGGTTTGCACCTGAGAGGAGGTGAGAGATGGTGCTATCGTGGTCAGGGGGGCCCGGGAGGTCACATCCATGTATTCTTGGTGTCTGTAACCCACTTTCCCCTCCATATTCCACCACTCCCCGCCCCCCTTTTCTCACTGAGGGGTGCCTGATAAACAACTGAAGCCCCCTGGCTGGGCACACCCCTCCCCCTCTATACCCCCCCCCTCTACATATAGACTAGCCTACTGTAAATACAGGGCCCCACTCCCCATGCATACCCTACACTGGGTAAACACGGGCCATCTATAACTGTATTGTGACAGCTTAACACACACACACACACACACACAGAGGCAGGTTTAATTAGCAGCTTTAAAAAAGGTTTTCAGCGGTGAATCCATTATCTGAGATGAAAGGACGAAGGTATAAAATAAAGACGGGCTGAAGGACGGAAGAAAGAGAAGACGTGCGCACACACACACACACACACACACACAGCCACTTTGGCGCTGGGCATTTCATTAATGGATCTGGTGATTACTTTGTCCGGTCGTGCCTTTCCGCGTCTGCGGGCTCTCCTTGAGATGATTTGCTGTGTATGATAGCCATGCTCTTGAACTCGGTCTAGACGGGGCACAAGGAGAAGCGGGCAGCGGATGAATCGGAGTAGATGGGTACAACGTTATTGGATGTAATTAGCTCAAGAGGGAGGCGTTTGTCATAAAGGACGTGTTCTGTGGCTTTTATGAGGAGGAGACTGCAAGTTTATCCTCCAATGACACGATGAGGGCGGAGAAGCGTATCAGAAGATGCTGGCTTTTCATTTCTTACAGAACTTTTGCGAATCTGTTCTGTTCGGCCCGGTGACTCGGCATCAGAGAACGAGGCCCATCCTTCCCCGGCCTCCTCTCATACATGTGTCGCCGTGTCTCGTGTGTGTTTAGCTGTGACTAAAGTGTGTTACAAATTGGGGAATATCAACTGTCCATTTGGCCGCGGCGCCTTCTCAACAGAACATTTGCCGCCCCCCCCCCCCGTGTTTATGATGCTTCAGTAAGCACGCCGACTCACACACACACACACATACATACCTCCCCCCCCCCCCCCCCCAGCAGCCTCTGGGACCTATAGCGCCCGGGCTGCCCCGCATTGGGAGCAGCTGTGAGTGAGAGGTCAGTGTCGAGTTGTATACCCTGCAATGGAGACTGAGCAGCTTGTCACCTGTTCCACGACAGCTCTCTGAAAACCTTTCTCTAAGACACGGCAATGCACCAGTGCTTTGTCTAAAATGAGTCCCTCACCTCTTATCTCTCTCTCTCTCTCAATTTCTCCAGGTGGCGGTGAAGGTAATCGACAAGCGGAAGGCCAAGAAAGACTCGTACGTGACCAAGAACCTGCGGAGGGAAGGCAACATCCAGCAGATGATCCGCCACCCCAACATCACGCAGCTGCTGGACATCCTGGAGACGGACAACAGCTACTACCTGGTGATGGAGCTGTGCCCCGGAGGGAACCTCATGAACCGCATCTACGACCAGAAACGCCTGGACGAGCGGGAGACTCAGAAGTACATCCGGCAGTTGGTGCTGGCCGTTGAACACCTGCACAGAGCAGGAGTAGTGCACAGGTAAACACAAAAACAATGTTTAAACGCACAAAGACACACACACACACACAAATGTTAGAATTTGAGTAGAATTTGTATACTGACAGTTTGCCATGGATAGCTCAGTTCCTTCAAAATCTCAGTCCGACATGATCCTCCTTCTCAAAGTGTGGGTCTGTATTATGCACATTGATTTTAATCCCCAAATACTTATATATTTTCATGCTTTTAAGGTTTCGAAAGAGAGCTGCAGAATTTCTTAATAGCGAAACCCATTAAAGAAAATAGATTTTCATGTCGGACATTTCTCCCACACATTTTTAAATCCTATGATAAAATGTTTGATTTGATTTTAGGGGGGGGGGGCGGAATAAAACATGAACTGCTTCTAACTTAAATTCAGATGTAAATTTCACAAAGCCCTCTGTGGGAATATTCAATTATTTGTTGCCTGGGAACTAAATTTCCATCATGGAGATGCGGCCAATGTAGATAACTGACTGGATTTATTCGACTGATAAGGGTCTGGAGGCACACAATAGAGCCTGAATATCAGCCAGCGTGACCCACATTGGGAGGGTCATGTCTGTGTGTGTTGGGCCTTGTGCATTGTGTGACTATGACAAGTAATCTAATGTAAACACTGACACTCTTTGTCTTCCAGGGATCTGAAGATAGAAAACCTCCTGTTGGATGAGCAGAACAACATAAAGCTCATAGGTAACGCAAGAGCTCTTACATTTGACCTTTTTTATAACTCACTTCTGTTTAGTTTTTTTATTGTCCAGCGCCATGCTGCTTCTTTGCAATTTCCTGCGAATAAACGTGTTGAAATTCCGGGGAATGAATTAAAATACGGAAAGAAAAGTTAAAAACAATTCAAGAAATAAATACCAAAAGAAGGCCTGTGTTGCCATGCGCTCGGCAGGAGTAAAAAGATGTTCTCGGTTGGAGTGTCGTGTCCCACATGTGGTGAAGAGCAATTAAATATCCTGTTAAACCCTTTATGAGCTCTCACCAGAGTGCTAATCTGCATGTGTGTGTGTGTGTGTGTGTGTGTGTGTGTACCGCTGTGATGGGGCGACGCAAGGATAGCAATAAACCCAGAAAAAACCCCACTCACCCCACCTCTCTCGTCCCTTCAGATTTCGGCCTCAGTAACTGCGCCGGTATCTTGGGATACTCTGACCCGTTCAGCACCCAGTGTGGAAGTCCAGCCTACGCCGCCCCAGAGCTGCTCGCCAGGAAGAAGTACGGGCCCAAGGTGGACGTCTGGTCCATGTGAGTGCTCATGAGTCAACATGTAATCCGCTGTTGACAAATGGCAGCTTATTTAAATAGATTTTGATTATTTCCCCGAGCTGACGTGTGCATTTTGATCTTCCAGCGGTGTGAACATGTACGCCATGTTGACCGGGAACCTGCCGTTCACCGTGGAGCCCTTCAGCCTCCGAGCCCTCCACCAGAAGATGGTGGACAAGGAGATGAACCCTCTACCTCCCTCACTCTCCTCAGGTACAAACAAATTAGCGCAGAATCAGTAACTTCTTTTAAATCACTTCTTAAAACCCATTTTTATAAAACAGCTTTTAAGTGATCTAGTCTTTTTATGCATAACTTTGGTTCCCCTAATTTAGTTGTCTGTTTTTAATTTATTTGGTTGTAATTTATTTGGTTTTTAATTTACTTATTTTTTATTTTCCATTTGATTTTTTATTTTAATTAGTGCTGTGAAAAATAACACGTTAACTCAGTTAATTCAATTACAGGTTTAACTAGTTTTTTTTTTTTTAACGCATTTAACGCATGCGCAGAATGAGCTTCCAATCTGTCTGTTGTTGGTCGTCGGGACGAAAAAAAAGTCACTTGCAAAATGAGCTTCCAATACACCACTTCAATCTGAACTCTGTCCGCTCTCATGCAGACGGTCTGTTCATCAGTAATGATCCTTCCGCAGGTTCACCTCCGGAAACCTTGTTACGACTTTTACTTCCTGTAGATCAGGGTCTCAACACGTCGATCGCGACCTGCCAGTCGATCGCGCGTAGTGTTGGTAGATCGCATGACATTAAAAAGATTGGCCCGCCCCCTGACATGTTCTCTAGAGCACGTCTTTGTTCTTTTATTAAACTAAACGTCTGTTGTTGATCGTATCTCCACAGCAGCATGTCATCTCTGTCTCTTCGCGTTGCGTTAACACTTATCGATCTCCGTCTCGCGCGCCGCAGAGCTCCGTGCGCACGCATCGGGACCGAGCAAAAAAAAAGTCACTTGTCAATCTGTCCACCTGTCCGGGCCGGTGAGGTTTCAGTTTTGCAGCGGTGTCCCCGCCGTCCCTTTCATCACGGCCCAGTTCATGAAGAAAACCCACAGTCAGTTTGCCTCAGCAGCTGCTCGAGGAAGACTAGAGGCCTTTAGATTGCATCATGGTGGAGTTAATGGTTGACAAACAAGAGACAAATGTTCTGTTTAACCCTCCTGTTACCTTTACATTTACGAACATATTTTACCCTCGGGGTCAATTTGACCCCAGCAATTAAAACCTCCAGAAAATTATTAGAATTAATATTGCTTCCCAAGTTTAAGTGTGAGGTACTTTATGTTTGTTTGTTGACTACCTAAATAGCCCTTTAAATAAAGAAAAAAGTTGATATTTCTTATGTTTGACACAGTGAAAAACAGCCTGGGGTCAAATTGACACCAAAGAACACCGACATTAAACATTGAATGGGGTCAAATTGACCCGAAAGGTAACAGGAGGGTTAAACATTCTGTTTAGGATGAAGATGTATTAATGTTCCATATGGAAGAAAACTGCTAAATAACAGCTGAGTTGCAGCACCATTGTATAGAAGAATGTATAAATGTATATATCCGTCTTTTGTCATAAATCTCTATGTTCTCACAAAATATACCGAGAATATCGGTAATATGTGATTAATCATGATTAATCCACAGAAACCTGTGATTAACCCGATTAAAAATTGTAATCGTTTCACAGCCCTAATTTTAATATATACTTTTAAATGTAATATTGGTTTCTTGCTATTCCACTTGTTTTGCTTTGACTCTCTGTGGAGCACTTTGTAAACATTGTTTTTAGAGGTGCTATATAAATAAAGTTATTATTATTATTATTACTATTTGATGAGTTTCTAGATGAACAGTCGTTCCTCTACTGTTGAGGAAAAGAAGATGAATCTATCAACTCATCTGGCCTATAAAAAAAAAAATACTCGCATATCACTGACACGGGCGTGGAGTCGAAATATATACGGCGGATAATTTCAGGTTATGACTGCACGCGAGAGAAAGAATGTTGATGTTCCGGAGTCTGCAAGGAGACACAAACAAATGCATAAGCTGCTCCGTTTGTATTGAATGACTGTCAGTCTGTGTACATCAGCTCAGTGGAAAAACAATCTATTTATGTAGCTTCACGACAGTTTATCATAGGGAGAGAACATTCTCGACATGTGAGGAGTCAAAAAAAGTGCGTCAATCAAACCGCAAGTTGCGCAGTGGAACCGGTTTTTAATGAAGCTTTCCTGTTCCACTTATTGTACAGAAGTAGAATTCTGACTAAAGTTGCGTGAAGCAACAATTCTGAAACGACGAGACGAAATGTTCCATCGGAGTGCAGACGTGTGTGTGTGTGTGTATACGCTTCGCTGGAGGCGGCGACACTCGCAGTCGCTTTGTTCCTCTCCAATACCAACAGAGTTATGTCAGTAACTCTGAAGGGCAAAAGGATTCGGTGCGTCATCTCATCTGTCCTGTGTCGTACCGACCGGACTGAAAGCCGATGAGAAGGATGAAGGAAGCCGGTGTCGTCGGTGGGAACGACTGGATAAAAAAAGGATTCGCAAATCTGTACCCGTCCTCCAACTCGTCATTGAAGACGGTTGGGACATGATATTCATATAATATTGATGTTCAGTGTCAACCAAGAGAGGTTACATTTGCGTTTCAGTAAATGATCCTCTCTATGCCCCGAGTTGAGCGTGGCTGGTGGCGTATGCTTATTTAGTATTCTCTCTCTCTCTCCCTCAGCTGCTATCTGTCTTCTGAAGAAGCTTCTTGAGCCAGATCCCAACAAGCGTCCCAACATCCATCAGGTGATGGCTGATTCCTGGCTACAGCTGGCCAACAGGAACACTGGGGCACCGTACCTCAACAGGTAGACTCATTTTTCAAGTTTTGTCTTTAGTTTTGTTTTCTGAATAATCCTTTTTACATTAAAGCATTAACCTCCTCGCTCTGCGTTCCCCTTCCTGCGTGCAGGATTCACATTGAGGAGATAAACCACACGGTGTTGCTGCACATGACGGAGAAGATGGCCTACAAGCACAGCGAGGTGCTGGGCGCCGTCCTCACCAACCGGGCCTGCCACACGCTGGCCGTCTACTTCCTCCTCAACAAGAAGATGAAGAGACTCTCTAAAGAGTACAGGGTGAGGGATTCCTTGCTGACACTTGTCGCGTGGCGTAATAAACCATCTGCGCCTTTTCATGCTAAACGCGGTCGACCTGACGCGGTTTCTAAATGACACCTGAATTCAGCGAAGAATTCGGAGGCGTCCAACAGGTTTTTGTCTGATGCGAAGAAGAGCTGCTTGTAAAGAGCTGCTTGTAAAGAGCTGCTTGTAATGTGCCGTCTGGCCTCGTCTGTGTAGGAGATGCAGTTCCAAGAAAAAAAGAAAGGCGAGAAGCAGAAATGCGAATTCTACCAGACCCAGTGGCGGAAGCACGTGGACAAGCTCACCATCCCCCCCAAGCAGACGCCCGTCTACCTGGCTGTTGCCAAGGGGCCCAGCAAGGAGAAGAAACACCGAACAGGTGAGGCACCGTCCGGGGGCAGATTGGGCAGATTTGTAAAAAAAAAAATAGCACTTTATTTATTCCATCTACTTTTATTTACTTTTATCCATACAGGGTAGGTTGACTGAGCAAGTTCTTCACACATACTTAGTTTTCTTGGCATCCATCCACTCCTCCACCCATCCATCCACCCGTTGTCTGTCTGCCCACCCACCCACCCATCCATCCATCCGAGAGGAAACATCCAGGATAAGTTGCCAGTTAATCGTATGTAGAACACACGAGCACTTTTAAAATGTCATCTACCTGTCGGGTGAAACGACAAATGACTGAGAAAGTACAGAAGTACACTTCTTTTTTAAACTGAATTTAATTTTAGCAACACGGCAGCGTTATGAAATGAAGAATTTGTAAACAAAAGGTTTGATGGGTGGGTGGAGTCCGTCACATCCCACGCCTTTGAGGCAGCAGGGAACCGGGGCCGCCTCTTCTCATTTGCCTATAAGAGCTAAAAAGGAAAAAGTCCCGTAGGCTGTTCCGGATCCAAAGTCATGTCTGGACGGGCTGTTCTCCAGAATGCTGTAATCCATACCGAATGTACTTGTACCTTTGACACCTGCTTGTTATATGATCCTCACTCACCTGACGTGTATAGTCTATACAGGTAGAGGTCATTATCGCTGCGTTGAACCTGCAGCCAGTTGAGCGACAACTAATACTTCAAATGTTTGATTGTTACCTTCGCATTGAAAATGCGGAAGGTTATGTTTTGATCGCCGTGTATTTATTTATTTGTATGCGTGTTACTCGCAGAACTCAAAAAGTATTAAACCGAATCGCATGAAATTTGGTGGGATGATTGGTTATTATCCGCGGACCATTTGATTCGATTGTGGGATCGATCGGGTCAAAGGTCAAGGTCATGAAAAGGTCAAACTCTTCTTGAATCGCATGACATTAGGAGGGATGATTGGTTATTATCCAGGGACCATTTGATTAGATTTTGGGATCAATCGGGTCAAAGGTCAAAGTCATGAAAAGGTCAAAATCTTCTTTTATCCAATTGGCATGCAACTGATGCCAAAATGTTCATAATTCAATGCCCAATCTTGGGATATGCGACGCTATGCGCTCTACCGAGTGCCCGTTCTAGTTTCATGAATGTAACGATGCTTCTTATCTCTTCAGGTCTGTTGCGGGCCATAACTGGGGGTCATCGTAATTCCCCTCTAGCGCCGCCGGGCACCGTCGCCTCTTCCTCCATGGAGTACCTGGAGATCCAACCCGTCTACTCCAACACCCCGAAGCAACGGCGGCGCTTGGCCACGCTGCCGCAAGTCAACACGAGCCCAGAACACAACATCCCGGCCCCGCCGGCGCCGTCGCCGATCGGCATGCACTCCTACGACTCGCTCTCCAAAGCGGAGCAAGTCGAAGACGCCCCCGCCTCCGCCTCCTCGCCCTGGTACAAGCTGACCAACGGGACCCTGTCGCCGCCGCGCCACGTCTCCGCCTTCCAGCCCGACTCTTCGTACCTGAAGAAGGCGACGGTCCCCAGTCCCCCCGTGCTCATCGTCAACCCGCAGCCCAAGAAGAGCGCGTCGTCGGACTGGGGCGGTTCCTCCGACACCAGCGGCAGCCCTCCCAGCACGATGGGAAGCCCCCCGGGCGGCTCGGCGTTCAGCCCTCCCAAGTCGGCCTTCAGCCCCCTCAAACCCACCTCGGCGTTCAGCACTCCTTCCAGCAGCAGCGACCCCGACAGCCCGACGCACCGCAGCAAGTTCCCGTCCATGGGAATCGGACTGCTGCTCAAGAAGAAGGTCCGGCTGCAGCGGTTCTCTTTCCGGCCGGAGCAGGTCCTCGAGGAAGTGGTGTCCCCGCCGCCTTACCCCATGCAAACGCATCTCTGTGCTTCCGGCGCACTCAAGACCCTCTGCTGAGGGACGCGCGAGAAGAAAGGAACAGACGAGACTGAACTCAAGTGCCCACTCGACATTTTCTTGAAGCTGAAGAGGTCTTCCAGAGCGGCCTTTTGAACTGTTCCTTTAATGCGACTGAGCCACTTTTCAGCCACTTAACAGACCTGGTCATAAAAGAAAAAAAGAGTTTACAATATTGTATCTCTAGTCAGCGCTCTCATTATGTAATAAGAGGTGGTGACGCTGAGAGGATGAGATTTTAAACGGATCCCTGAGCAGTCACTAAACCTAGCTGTGGCCTAGATGCAGAGTGGACATGGGACATCATGTAAGACACACACACACACTGTATTATAAACTGAGTTAAGACGTATTCTCTTATGTAATATTGCTGTAACTGGTTACTAATTGAGGCGCAGACTGATTCACACCAGCGAACAGATCCCAACTCTTACCCCTGACCCTGTTGTACGTGTGTAAATGTTTCGTCTCTCGTTAAAACGGCCTCTTGAGAGGTTCCCACTGACTTCCAGCCAGCTGGCACTGGAAGAAGAAGCTCACTGCACTATTCTTTAATAAATAAATAAAATACATAAATAAAAACCTGTAGTGACAACGGTGTCCACCATCTTTTACCTCGCTGCATTATGCACACGTGGCTGTCTCACGGCGGTGGATCGTGACGCCGCTTC
This sequence comes from Pseudoliparis swirei, assembly GCF_029220125.1. Taxonomy (NCBI): domain Eukaryota; kingdom Metazoa; phylum Chordata; class Actinopteri; order Perciformes; family Liparidae; genus Pseudoliparis; species Pseudoliparis swirei. Next base: position 5,214,771 of record NC_079390.1, read on the forward strand.
GTGTGGATTTGGTCGCGGTGTCTGAGCGTCGGCGTTAGACTCCCAACACAATAGAAGTACCGCAAGGCGAGTCACGCTCTTACTTTGAAAAGCAGTCTCATAAACCGCCACTGACAAATAGCTGTCACTTTTTTTATATACACACACAAGTGTTTCATCACTATCCAAAATGTCAGTCTTTTTCGTTTTGACTTCCTCATAGCCTGTTCAGTCAGTTTTTGAAAAAGAAAGGAAAAAAGATTTTAAAAAACATAGAGCATCCAAAAGCCTTATGAAAACTTATGAACCTCACGAAAGGCAAGGCGGGAGGATCGCGTAACGTCTATGAAAAATAATTCACTTCCATTTGTCTTAATGCTGTCGTCTGTGCAACAGTGTTACGTGTTTACTGCAATGACGAGTATTTGCCAAGAGCTCTCAGTGATGTGAACGTTGTGCTTGTAAATAATAGCCGACTCGTGTTTTTCTGTCTCTTATACCGTTGTGTACAAAGCGATTGTAAAAAAAAAAAAAATTATCAAACTAACAGTTTTTTGTTTTTTTTACATCTTAGCCGCTCCATAAGACTATTTGACGAAGGTTTCCATGGCAACATGAGGCTTCTCACTGTTAAGATACTGTAGAATCTGTTCCCGGTCCAAATGGGGGAAGTTGCATGCAATATTTCACGAGTCGAACTCTACTGCCAACATTTGAAATGACGTCTTTGTACCTTGAGATTGATACAGACTCCAGATAAGGGAGTGTGTGTGTGTGTGTGGGGGGGGGGGGGGCGTCTTTTTGTAAGATTTTTGTAATAAATGGTTTTCTTTAAGTGTCGAGAGATTTTTATGCTGTATAAAATATTTTAAATATTTATACTGAATCCATTATGTGTCGTGTCTGTTCTTTTTCAAACGCACCACGCTTACTGTGTGGCTTCACTCACGTGCACACGGCCAACGCAACAGTTTATAAGCTTAATAAATATAGAATGAATACATTTAACTTTATAAAATCGAGTTAGTATTGCTACTATAATAATATTATTTTATGTAATATTTAAATAAGCCTGGGGCACAAACTTTAATGCTGAATCTCACACCGAGCACTAGGAGGAATCTCTAGAATTACGATCTCAATGTGCCACTTGCCCAACATACCAGATTCATTTCTCACGGAAACACCTGTGGTCGGTAAAAAAAGAAACACACCCCTTGGAACAGCTGAAGAATCCTGAGAACTGACACAGACGCATATTAGGACCCCTCCCTCTTCACTCACCCACACACATTGCAGAATGCAGACTTTAATCTACTCAGCTGTGCCCCCCCCCCCCCCCCCCCCGCCATCATAAACCTCTTTTGGGGGACGAGACAAAGAAGGGGGGGGGGGGGGGGGTCACCAAAGCTCTGAGACAAACAGCCACAAGCACAGGACCATATAAACGGGGCTGACCGATTAAACCGGCGTGGCTAAACTGCACTGGAAGCCTTTTGTTTTTGAACAACATGCAGACGGCTTGTCAGAATCCCCCCAGTGGAGGGGGGAGGGGGGAGGGGGTGGGGTCCGCAGAAACCACCAATACACGCTTCACCACGGCGCCGGGCCAAAGGATGGTGTCCGCCACATGTACAGGTCATACCTGTAGTGCTCAGTGCTGCGCTGGTGACACACACACACACACACACACACACAATATTAACTGACACAATGGTGCTACCCCAGAAAGTCCTTCTGTAGATGATTATGTTTTTAGAAACATATTCATGTGGAGAAGGACGCTGACTGGGAATATTACAACTTATTTTTTGTTGTTGCAATGGAGCAGAAAATGTATCACTAACAATTTTTTAATAATAATTGCAGTTATTTATTTCTATATATATATATATAGATGGATTGAATTTTTTTTTTTTTAAGATTGCTGCTTTTATTTCTTTATCAATGTGAATCCTAGATATTTGGATTTTGAACAAAAAAAGAAGAAAAACTAAACAATAATTTGAGTTAAGACTCTTCGTAAAATGGGGATGGAAAATTCAACAAACAAATAATGAAAATAAATTGTGAATAGGAAAAAGTATTTTGGAGTATTCTGATTGGAGAGTTACATTGTTTTTCAATATTTAATCTCAGGAAGTCTTAATGGAATAAATCCAAACTGAGATGAAGACAAACCATCTTTTTTTTTTAACCTATACACAGATTATTTCTCCAGTAATCTGTTAGTAAACAGGTCAAATTACAATGACGAGTCTGTGATAAACAACCCCCCCCTATCCCCCCTCGTCACAGCGGGGGTGGGCAATAAATTGATATTTTTAATCATAAACATATTAGGGGAATGTTAATACTTTTAATCCTAACTAATATGTTGTCGAAAAAAACAATAGAAAGCAGTTCATACATTAGATTTCTCGAGGAATTAAATAAAAAAATATGTGGGGATCCTGCGGATGAAAACACATGATTTATGAGTTCCTGTGCTGACAGAAAACATTTTTAAATATCGTTATTGAAGGTCTCATGCTTTCATATTTTCCCCAATATGTGCGTAAAGCCAAACATGTTGACAAACTTTTGGGTTGGGACTGAAACAAGATGTGTGCCACACCCTGGAGGAATGAAGGCTTTCCTGTCAAATTCCGAGAACAAATTAAAGTGTCAATCTCTTTATTGGAGATGTCACACCAAGAAGAAGTGTTTTAATATTAAAATATGTTTTTAATGAGGCCAAGCCGAACCACTTACTGTGCACAGCGAGACTTTATTTCTGCCAATCTGTTCAGATTTAAATCCTGATGACACTAATCCTGTTTTCATCACAAATGTATTATATGTACACACACACACACACACACACACACACACACACACACACACACACACGTGCTCACACCAGGTTGTCACTGGCATCAGGTCGAGCCTTTGTGTCTGAGGAAAACACACGATGAGCCCGCTACAGTGCCCACCTCCAGTGAAATGTTTCCACACACACACACACACACACTCACACACACCTGAGCATCCAGGCTCAGACCAGCACTGCCTTCCTCGGCAGCTCTCACACATGCAGAGGACGAGGAGAGAGTGAGACCTCGTGTGCGACGGGGTAAATAAACGAGCAGATGTTCCTCACGAAGGCTTTTGGGATTCGGGTTCCTCCTCCAGCCGCCGTCTGACTGGCCATCTCTCCTGGTCCCGTCACAGGCGCAGACGAAGGTGATTAATGACACGAGAAGGCCGCGGCTTATCAGAGATTGTTTACGCTCTCGCCCCCTCGAGGCGCTTCTTCTTAAAACCAAACTGGGATGAGTGTTCCAGATGCTCTCGAGTCTCGACACCGAGATCATCCCCCGCAGCCTCTGATTCCCGAGATTACAGTTTGGAAATGTAACCTCCCAAAGTCGAAGAGGGTTTGTTAATCGACCCGGCGTCTAGTCTGTGTGACACAAAGACGAAGATGAGACCGGAACGTCTTCATGACTTCAGCCCGGAAGAGAAGACGTTGGTGTCACATGAGAGGAAAAGCATAAATCAACAAAGTCAAAAGTTCAGTTGACACGAATAATATATTTAAAAAGAAAACGTTCAATTAAGTTTTTTTTCTGTAACATTTTTAAATTTTAAATGAGGATTAATTAAACACATTAATACGATCAATTACATAACATAGATTTTGATAGTATTTACATAAAGGTGCCATGTAAATATGATGATGTAAGCAAAAAATAATAATTGAAATAACCAGTATTGAAATGGGACTTTGGGATCGCGAGTTAAAACTGGACCAGCAATGAGGAACTTGTGGGGTGTGGTTCTTTTGTCAGGGGAAAAAAACAAAAATATGAGCATTGCAATCCAATGAAAGAATCAAGCAACGCTTCAAATTGTCATTATTGAAAGAATGTTCCATCTTCTAATTGAATAAACCTCAGACACGTAAAAAAAAAATCCATTTCCTGGTTGCTCACTTCATAACAGCACCAAAACAATGGAACTGAATTCAAGTCTCTTAAACCCCTTAAAACAGAGACATGTCCCCTCTCACACAGTAATCCTTTTTATTTAATGGAATAAAAACAAAAAACATTTTCTATGTTGGCACACAGGTGGCACTCCTTGAAATATTCTCTCTCTCTCTCGAAAACAAGATCAGAAATCCAATCAAAGAGCGGCGCTCGGCCAATAGGACCTCGGTGTCTGTGGCAACGAGCAGCATCAGCTCGAGCAGCCATTGGCCCGGCGCTTCGCGCAGGGACGGCTTGTGATTGGCCGACGGTGTGCCGAGGCTTCATTGCCTCCATGGCAACATTGCTTCCTTATTGCTTGGGGAAGGTGAAAAGGAGAGAAAGAGGGGAGGCGACTTTCCCTCAGACGCTGCCTCTGCATTATTCATCCTTTGTCCCCCCCGAGTGCATGTCGGATGTGTGTCAGTGTACTGTCTGAAACATGTGTGTGTGTGTTTCTAAGTTGAGCGGGGGGGGGGGGGGTATTATTGGTTGGGGCTTAAGGGGTGAACGGGGTGAAACGGGTGCAATAATTGCACTCTGTGGTGCAATGCATCCAGCAACACGTCTATATATAAAACCAGCTAGATGAGTTCAGAGGCCATTTACGGGGAGACCGCTGACTCGTAAACAAAGCTACGAGCCTCTCGACGCTTCATATTGCTCTCAATGGAGCAAACAAACAAACAAGGCAATTCTCCCCCCAAAAAAGACCCTGATACTCGGCGCAGCACACATCTGGACGGTCCACTGGCCCGGCCGGCTCGCATCACGCACTCCGGATAAAGACAACCCCCCGCTAGCCATCACCAGGAACAACAAAAACCACGCCGCCTTGTTTGTTGTCGTTTTGACTCGGAGGGGGAGATTTAGAGGGAGGGGGAGGGAGAAAGATGGGCAAAGGGTGGGGTTAGCAGGGAGAAAAACATCAGAGAGATTAGTAGGGCGTATGGGTGGGTGGGGGGTCTGTGCAGTGCTCCTCCCCCAGTGTGTGTCTGAGCATGAGCGGGATGGGAGGGGAGGGGAGGGGGGGTAACGTCTGTTGACAGGCATGGCGGCCGGCGAGCTGGCTGGCTGTTCCTGTGAACGCGATGACAACAGGCACTCGGCGCGGAGCGGCGTGCTCTCAGTTGCCATCGCAACCGGCCCCTGGATACAGCGTGCTGGTTGGCCGTGGCTGGCGGGTTGTTGTTGTGCGAGGGCTGATGAAACCTCGTGGGGGAGGGAGGGCCCGCCGTGCAGCGTGGAGCTGCTTTTCCCGCCTTGGTAGAAAGTGTTGCTGGGCACATTATGGGTCAGTTGGGAAACACAAACACCGGAAAGCTGCCGTTTGACTCTTGGACACGAGAAATATTTCCAATTGGAGCCGAAGCGAGACGAGCCGCCGATCGCCACAAACGAGTCGAAGGAAAGTAAGCATTTAAAAAGGATGATGGTAGTTATCTTATTTGTTTTTTTTAAATCGGAAATTGACAAAATTGAAATGCATTCGAGTACTTTATTACACAAACATTAAGAGAACTTCACAAATATTAAACAGAACAAATAAACAAAGATATTCAGGAATTCTAATAAACATCCATTCGTGAAAAAAAAAGCCCAAAACATACTAGACTCGGATGCAGCCAGTATTAAGAGCATGTTTGTCATTATTAATGATCAAATGTTGTTGACGACAAGCCGATGAAAAATAATATATACACAGCGATCCTTGAAAGGCTTCATGCTCGAGGAAGAGAACAAAGAAAAGAAAAAAAAAGTGTGTGGCCTTGAGTGGCCGGATCAATACAGAATTGTGCCGAGTGTGCAGTCTGCCTGATGAAATCCTGCACAAATAAACATTCTGCTCACACACACACACACACACACACACACACACACACACACACACACACACACACACACACACACACACACACACACACACACACACACACACACACACACACACACACACACACACACACACATGATTGATTACATTTGCAGGCTGTCTTTGTTTCACCATCGGTAATCAGGACGGAGCGGACGGCAAGCGCTCTCTCTGTGTGTGTGTGTGTGTGTGTGTGTGTGTGTGTGTGTGTGTGTGTGTGTGTGCGCACAAGGTGAGGCTAGGACAAAATGTCTTACTGCAGGACTGTGGTCGAGATGAAACTTAAGAGGAGGAAGCTTTAATGTGTTAAAGGTTACGGGGCGAGGAGTCCCATTCGGCACCTGGACGGAGCGCCGGCTCAGACGAGATGACGTCATCGCCGTCATTTCACATCGCATCCCTCGGGAAGGCCGGCGTCGATCTCCTCCAGCCTCTGAGCCATGGACATGACCAGCATCTTCATCTGGGAAGGATGGGGGAGGGGGGGGGGGGGTCAAGGCAGAAGAGAAGGGGAAGGATTTAAAAAAAAGAGGCGCAGGTGATGTGAAGATGGAACAGCAAAAAGGTAGAATCGGCAAAAATGAGTAAAAGAGGGAAGGTGGAGTCGGTGGATATGAAGGAGTCAGGACGGGGGGAGAAATGGAGTCAACGGACAGGTGGGGAAAGGAAGGCAGCGGCAGGAAACAGTAAGGCAAGAAAGAGGGGTGGAGTAAAGACACATGGACAAATGGGGGGAAAGTGAGAAAGAGTGACGAAACCCAAGCGGGGAAGTGGTCAGGGATGGACGGGTATGAAGGTGTGTGTGTGTGGGGGGGGGGGGGAGGAGACGACAGGTCAGTGAGTGCACAAGATGAAACAACCAAACAAATGTCTACGAGACTGAATACATTAGCGATGGCGGCGGGGCGCGATGACCACATCAGTTACAGGATAACAGAGGACATCGAGTTGTAGACGTGTAACGACCGATGACCAAACTATTTTATTGGTCGCTACCTTGATGCGTGAGGAATAGAAAATTACCGGCATACTTTTTGCTCGGGAAACAATTTAGTCACCGACAATTATTGAATTTTTAAACCTGCAATGAGTTGTAAATGGATAAGCTGTTCCATGAACACTTATAGCTGAAACTTAACATGTTGACTACTGGAAAAAATGCTCTTTCCCCCTCCCCCCTTTTATTCTAATCTATAATCAGTATTGTGTCATAGTTTAAATCCCATAAATCCCATTGATCACTCGTCACATGCTGGAGATTCAGGGGTCAGTGCAGAGTAAACCCCCCCCCCACCCGCCCGCATCCATCCAGCTAGTGACAAAGACACTTCATGATCAAAACATGTTTTTCCTCTCACAAAGATTCCTCCACATGCTTCCCATCACATCTATTGTCCTCAGCAGGCGCTCCTGCACACCGTCGCCCCCTACTGGCCCGTCTGAGGACACGTGTGGATGTTTTTTAGACAAAGGATGATTAAGAAGAACTTGAGGACCTGCGACACTATTTCAGGGGGGAAAAAGTACCCGATAGGTTTTCATAATGATATTAATACACAATACAAAAGTGACACAACAGAAGGGGATTTAAAAAGTTGAAACGTACAGAAAATTATAAACAGTATTGGGTGTAATTTGGATGTTTTGACTGAAACTTACTAATAATATACTTCTGTATTTTATATCTCAACTGCTATATATCGCATTGCAAGGGACGACATGGCGAGATGAGGTAATGTCGGGGACGAACGTCTGCCCATCACAGGAGTGTGGGCTTCCCAGAACTGAGCTGATGTCATCATGAGTGCAACCTGTGCATTGATGCACAATGAGAGAGAGAGCGGCTTGAAATAAATGTATGACGGACGCAACACGGAGAACAGTGATTCATCACTGGCAATGTGCAGGTCAGATCTGTACATTTAAAAAATATATAGATTTTTTTTTTAAGGACTAAACTCACCTGTGTTGGGAGAAATTGTCATGGTGACACATTGCAATGCGCTTTAGAGCAGACGTGTTGCTCCGTGGATGAAATGTTTGATCTCGTAACGATACAAAAACAGAGAAAACAGACAAAGAGAAGCAGCAGCAGTGATGTACCTCTGTCAGCTGTTGTTCAACGACGCCTCTGTACTCCAGGGTGATGGGCTGCTCTTTGGAGCCCTCTGCTGCCAACGTCTGGCTCGCAGAGCCGAGCACATAGCTGGAAAAGATTCAGTGTACGATTGGGGCGCTGAGTGCAAGAGGGATACTACCATTAATACCTGTTTAACTAATTATATTCCATACAATCTCACAACAATAAACACTATCTGTGTAAAGTTTATCACATTCAGTTTCTGTGGAAGCCATATTTTCCGGGATGGTATTGGACTGCTATTTTTTTAAATTACTGTTTTTCGAGTTTGGAATGCAATTTATAATGTACACACACACCTCTCAGATAATGTACATCTTGTGAAATAACTTGTTGTGCAATATTTGTGCCCAGTCATGTTTTGATTACACTTTCTTCAGAAATCTCATTATACAAATGTAAACTGATGTATGTTCCTCTAATAGTCTAATATATAAAATAATAATAATAATATATATATAAGCCCTAAACACACCTGTCTATGTCTGCTACGTTGAAACAGAAAGTAAATCTTTTGTGGTCGAGGTTCTTGGGCGTTGATGAATAAACCATTCCAAGCACAGAGCGGCAGCCGCAACAGAATAGATCCACGACCAGACTACGGAGGAGAAAAGAAACATGGAACGGATTTAATCCAACAAGTATGTATACATACAATTACAAAACACCAGTAGGTAGTCAATGTATTTAATAAAACAATGCATTGGAAACATTCAGACAGTGATGGGTATTTTCAAGCATCCTCTTAAAAGGTCACACGACACTGCAACACGGATTGTACCTTCAGATTATTGTAATTCAAGCAAATGATCAATGCTGTAGTTTTTTTCTGGAAAGTCAACTAATGTAATGGCTGGGAAACTAAATTAACACAATGTAGAGTTATCATTTGGTTACCTGACGCCCCAATCTATGAGACAGGACCCATGGTGGAATACCAGTCAGAGACTAAGAGCCACATTTTTTACTGTGTCACCGCAAAGAGCCACATCATACACATATGTGTGCGCGCGCACACACACCTCTGATCAGCCAGATTTGTTGTAAATGTCACACACCAACATGATAATGACAGAAATGGACTCCTACAGTACTAAGACAACAGGTCTGTCATGTTCAACAATGAACATTGTGTACACTGTCTCACACACACACACACAAACACACATTATCTCAGTTCAACCAAGTCCACAAACAAAAATAGAATAATTTACAATAGCGTTTTCTTTTACTATGCATGTTACTTAGTGGGACTTATGGGATTCCTTGCCTTGAACAATCCTCTTCAAATCTGGCTTAATTCCGTTGTTGCCACTCGAAGCAATTCCTTCACATGGTGTCAATCAGAACAGGTGTCCGAAAATCGAACGGTGCACTTGCGCCATGAATGCCGCATTATGGGGGGCTGGAGTAATCAAACGCCCACCAATAAACCACTTTAGCCGAAGAGAGTGTTCGACATTCGGATGCGGTTCTCCAACGCTGCTCTTACACCGTGTCCGCTGAATTGAGGGCGGCTGGAGAAACCGTCACCGTAAACTACTTTAGCCATAGTGCGGGACATCCAGCTGCCCATAATGCGGCGTTCATGGCGTAAGTGCAGTGTTTGATTTTCGGACACTTTCATTCGCGTAACCCACCGTAGAACGGCCCGCTCGACATTCGGATGTGGTCTTTTTGCGTTTGGCCCACGAGTTTGAGACCCGTGCCCTACTGGGAAACTTTGCGTTTTTTTCATCTCACGCATGCGCGTTTGACGAAAAATACCGTATTGAACTCAAGCGAAGCGAACACGCACATACAAAAAAACACAAACTTAGATATGAACGTAAGAGCCGCATGACACCAGGCAAAGAGCCGCATGCTGCTCGCGAGCCGCGGGTTGGCCACCCCTGACCTAGTACATTAAAGTGTTGTATGCAACAAATATTTAGAAGTACTGGTACTTTTTATTACACTACAGTTATGTGACAGTTTAAGTCATTAGTTACTTGGCAGATTAAGTCACATAAAAACCATTTGTCTTAAATGGGACCTTTCTATACTACACTGTAAAATATGTTTACAACTTTAATACAATATACAATAGTATACATTCTGACAGGGGCAATCCCACTGCATAATGAGCATTTTTAATGTTGATAATTAAAAGTACATTTATGTGATGTTACTTCATAGCTTTTAAATGGAATAGAGTGTATATATTGTTGTGCTGTGTTAAGTAAAAAACAACTGTGCAGCACATTCTTACCAGAGAGATCGTTTACCCGCTTCATACCGGCGAGTCTTTTCTCCAACCGCGACGTTGTCAGTGACCCCTAAGAACAAAACATCACACACCTGTCAGCGGCTTGAGGCAGCATTGTTTTTGCGAGACAACGAAACATTCCCATTTACAACAGCATTTGAATGCATCGTTCTTAGCCAGGTGCAGTGTTCTTACACATTTTGACCAATGGATTTCCATGACTTTAAACCAAATTTCCATGACCAAACTGAAATCTCGGTATAAACATGAACATTTTTGAAAATGGTGCGTATTGAGAGCGTACGCCGGCTTATATTTTGAGCGTCTTTCTTTAAAAAACGTATTAATTATTTCAAACTCGGCGTAAATGAACATGTGATTATAACAATTTCCATGACTTTTCCCAAAGTTTTTTGATTTAAGTTCTTTCCATGACTTTTCCAGGCCAGGAAATAACCATTTTAAAATTCCATGACTTTTCCAGGTTTTCCATGACCGTACGAACCATGCAGGTGACTTTCAAGTTAGCTAACACTCGTCGTTTATTAAAGCGATCCAAACACTAACTATTGCTAGCACAGACAACACGGTTGGAGAAGTAAGCCCAACTGACGTGTCACTAGATTATGTCCTAAACTAACGCGACTCACGCTTCAATCGTATTTGGTTTTGTTCGTCTTCACTTCCATCCCACGACATTGAGTCCCCGACAGGCAGCTTGCACTTCCCGCAGATGAAGACCACAGGTCCGTCGTCCGCGTCCTCTTCCTCCTCTGCATGGCCAAACAACTTTTCTTCGACGGCAGTCGAGTCTATACTCAACTCAAACGTGTTGTTAACAACTTTAGCTCGGTGTTTTAACAAATGTTCTCTCTTCGCCATTTTTAAAAATTGTTTTACCAGGTTTCTCGCTAAAAAAGCAGTTTTGAATTCAAGCGGGTGGTTGGTGGTTTGAAGCGGAGATCCCAGAGGTACTCAGACAACGCGAGATGAGTCGCTGTGTGTACTTCCGCGTTCGTCTATTTAAGAAATGTACGAAGAGAGAAACCCGATGCTTCTTATTTTCAATGTTTGGCTTAAATGTGGTAGTTTTGAAAAAACGGAATGGATGTGCATGTATGTGTCGACATGTAATTACATATTTTGTTGTATTCAGTACATTTAAATGTTTTCACATACATGTATATAGTCTCGGTTTTGCCTTAAAGGTATGCGTAAACAACAATGGAAATAACGTTATTTCCAATAATTCAAGACAACATGGGGTGAGGAATTGATATGCAACTAGTTAGAGGGTTATCTCTTCTAAACCGCATTTTCTAATGTAAACCTATAGCCATCTTTCTGTGGCCATCTCCACGCATAGGTTTTTTTTTTCTCGCCTGTATCTTAAGAACCATATATGAACCTTCAGAAACATAGAATATGATTATGTATTGTATTATATAATATCATTAACGTGATATGATATATAATTCATCTAAATTAATCTAGTATACAGTTTTCTTTCTCTGCTGTGCCAAATACAATATTCATTATACGTTTAAGTGTGAGCGTGGGAAAAGTGTATCACAGGGGAACCGACGTGAACTATCTTGACGGAATCTTTTTCTTTGGGAGCCAAGAAGTAAGGTGAACCGGAACAAGAGAGCTTCATCTTGGGTTTACGTAATTATTGATTTTTGTTTTCCTTTAGATACTTACTATCTTACTTACATAAAGTCAATGTATGTCTATTTTTTATTAAATAAAAAATTTAAATTAGTAAAAACTAAAAGTAGCTTAAACATTTGCTCGTGCTTCTCATTGGCCAGTGACCCGGAAGTTATTAAATTGATTTTCGGGAGCGCGAAAACCAGAGTTAAAAGTTTTCGCCTTTTTTTAGGACTGGTGCTATCAATAACCGTGTCAATACGCTAGTCGTTGTGGTCTTTGTTAGATTTGTATTCAAAATGTGCGAGAAGATGAATAATGTAATGCTCAGTTTTGTGGATAACGACACGTTAGTTGAACGCAGTGATGGCTGTTGGCGTTTGTTTACTCTCCTGTTTCGTGTCACTCCTCAGGTGAACAGCTGGCTCAGCACAGTGTACGGCGATCAGCCGGTGCCACACTTTGAGGTCAACACGAGGACGGTGGACATCCTGTACCAGCTGGCACAGTCCAGTGAAGCCCGCTGCAGTGACACGGCTCTTCTCACAGAAGACCTCAGGCAGAAAGCATCCGAGTATCAGTGCGAGGGTGAGGGACTGACATCATTTCTTAAAAGTTATGAAGTGATTGCTGGCTTCTGAGCACACGGTGACGTCACTGCAATGAAATAGGATGGGGTTATTGTCCTTTGGACTTCTTTTCACCCAGATCTCATCTATTATTGTGTTGAGTACATTGTTATTATAACAAGAGATGAAGGCCAAAACGACATAAATCCTAATTGGCAGATTCTGTGTCTTCACATGCATTTACTGTGTGCATTGTTGTCAAGTGTAGGACAGTCTATTGATTCACACCACAAAGTCTCTGCAGCCTTTCCTCAGAACCCAACTGTGTTTCCTCTTCTCTAGGTGCTCATTACCGCGATGTTCTCCTGCAAGGCGTAGGTCTGTCCTGTGCAAGCTTGTCAAAGCCCGCTGATGACTATTTGTCTGCTTTAGTGGACACGGCCATGGTGCTTGGAGTCAGAGACACATCACTGGGCAGGTACGCTGAAGTTGCACCCTTGCTGTCTATTCGCTAGACGGTAGTTTCCTCGGTGAAAGACCTGGAAAAAGGACAATTGACGCGTTTCACAGTTGTTTGTCTTGTCGTGTAGCTTCATGCCGGCGGTGAACAACCTCACCAACACGCTGCTGGAAGAAGAGAAGTCAAACAGGCGACTCGAGAGGGAACTCCGGGCCTTAAGAAGCCGACTCGGTGCTACTCTGGTGATGCGGAGCAACTTGCAAGAGTAAGAACACGGAAGACGATGATGATGAATTCGGCATCGTGATATTGTGCCGTTGTTGTCGTAAATACAAACCCACAGCGCTGGGCTATGCAGTGCTGTGACATACACACTATTTGCTGTTACACACTGCGCGTCATCTGTAACCGGTGTTCTTATTTGTCTTCAGGGACATAAACAAAACGGTCAAGTCTCAGTCAGTGGAGAGCGCGAAGGCGGAGGAGAGAATGCTCAACATGGATTTTGTTACGGCAAAGGCAAAAGAGCTCAGCACGAGGCGGGAGAGGGCGGACGTACGTAGTAATGACCTGTATCTGTCTTAGCTGCGTAGTGCATTGAGGGTCCGATACATGATACAACTATTGTAAATGATATGGAGGAAAATGCCCAGATATTCAAGAGTTTCATATATCGCCCTGTTTCGCTTCAAAGGGTTCACGTCTCAGTGGGAGCGTTCGCTCTCAATAAGAAAATAAAGAACATCTGTACTCATGATAACTTGCTATTTATTCTGAAGAGGCAATAATTAACTGTCACGTCAGCAAACAGTTTGAGAAAATGCCTCTCGACACAAACGGCATAACAACTCATTGCATAACGGTAGTTAATTAGAAGGGCGAAAGATAGAATGGATGAGTAGAATTTTCTTCGAGAAAACCATCTGCCTATATCTCGCAGCGGGAAAGGAGACGGACTTTAGGGTGTGCCCGATAATATACCACTTTTATTTTGTTAAGAAAGACAGACTAGTTTCGAGCACCGAGTTGATGCTGCGTTCAGGTTCAACAGTTAACGCCCTTGGTATCACTGTCAGGAGGAACCAGATATTGTATTATTTCATGCGGTTCGTGGTCGGGTGTTTTATTCTCTCCTATCAATCCTTCAGGCTCAACTCGTATCCCGGAACATGGACAAATCTATCACCCACCCGGCTATTGTGCAGCTCTCTGAGGTAATTTCATATTTTACTCACGCGACGCAATCGAGCACCACGGGAATGAAAAATGTCACGTTTACGCTTTCAGGGGTTTGAAAATGCGCCGTCTTATTTTTCTCTCCTGTAGGAAGTAACCACGTTGAAACAAGAAATAATCCCCATGAAAAAGAAACTGGAGCCTTACATGGACTTAAGCCCAGTAGGTTTATCCAACTACACACCGGGTTTACACATGAGCCTAAATATGTTTATGATGCCGTTTGTTTTGAGGAATTCAAGTTGACAAAACATGAGAAAAGTGTGTGAAACACATTTGGGTCTCTATTTGACTTGACAATATGTTTTTGTTGTTGTTTTTTCCCCTTCTAAACCACAACAGAACCCATCTCTTGCTCGAGTGAAAATAGAAGAGGCCAAAAGAGAGTTGGTGAGTATCTTTGTAGTTTATTCATTGACGGATGAGATGTGGTTGCTTAACTGTTTATTTGAATGTTTCCTTAATTACAGGCCGCCATTTGTTCTCAACTTGAGATGAATATGGATTTCAAGTGAAAATGTTTGTCATGTAGATTTTGAGCTGTTCATTTCTGTGTTTTGGAAAGATAATAAAGTGAATGTTTATGTCTGGTTGACTCTTAATGTGACTCTCTGTAATGTGCTGCAGCAGCCAACTAAAGACAGTCTGAACCGTAGAATATTAGTTAAAAATATTTCTTTGACGATCTGCTCTTTGGCATTTAAATGCAGTTTTAATAATTATGTTCCCCTCAAACAAATCAAAGGGTCTCCTTTTTTAATTTTTTTTATTTATTTTAGCTACGTCCCTCGAAAGGAAATGTGTGTTTCACCACGGAGGATTCCGTTCAAAGATTGTGCCATAAAAGAGGACTTACAATATTTGTATATATGAGCAATTCAAGTCAGAGTTGAGGCAAAAAATGTAATTTGTGATCTTTCTTTCCTTTGGTGGGACCGATTCAGTTTATCTCCCCTTTTTGTTTGTTATAAAACATCATCACGAATCAAATGTGAAGTCCTTAGTTTCTGTAGTATCTGCTATCTAATTAAGGGGTTGTGTAATTTTTTCTTTCATCAAAGTTTGTCTGCCAGATGTAATAATTACACATCTGGATGATTTTATTTGCTACGGTTTGTTGGACATATTTTTGTCTGTATGGCAACTTTAGAAGCATATTTTAAAAAGTAAAAAAATGCATTTACATGAACTCTAATACATTATACTCATAACTTCTACTTTATTTGTAGGTTTAAAGACATTTTACATTTTATAAAGGGAAATTGTAGATTTCTAATGTGAGACATCCTCACGATGGGACAAAAATGTCATAGTATTTGTAATTCCTATTTCTATAAGACTACACACATCTGCACTTATTTCACAATAGCTCAGATATGAATAATAATGTTATGGTTTACTTGTTCGTACAATTGAACTTTCCTTGTTGGTCCAACTTCAAAACAAAGTGCAGGAAACATTTTTGAGTTTGACAACAAAATTCCACAGGCTTTGGAGGGATAACCGCACATAAAAGGGGGTTTGGAGCCACTCCCATGGAGCCTTAAGCTAAAATACAGAGAATGCAACCCACTAGGGGGCTTGTTGACCAGTTTGTATGCTAAATATCCCCTCTGGGTTCCTCCCACTGCCCGTCCCAGACCCCCAGAGACCCCACCGTCTGTCAGCTTGACTGCTGTGTGGGTCTTCATGTGTGACACACACATCGACCGGTTACCATGGAGGAGGTCATGGATGTGGGCCGGGGAGCAATTCACCCAGTAGGCCCCCTGCTTCATTCAAAGGCACCGTGGTTTGGGCATCGACAGACTCAAAATATCATTCCACAGCAGTCAAAGGGGACACACACACACACACTGACTATGTTTGTCACATCATCTCTGACTGTCCTCGCCTACTAATTTGAGGATCGCTGTCTTGAACAGAAGAGGTTCTTCCTGTTTATACGAACATTGACTATATTATTTATTTATGTCATTTGTGTGATTTTAACACAGGCAAATAATCACAAATTTAACTAAAAATATATTCACAACATTACTTATGATTTTTCTTCTTAACCCACTTTATACATATATATATATATAAACATAAATATATATATATATGTATATACACATATATATGTATGTATATATATGTATGTGTATATATAAATAAATTACAAAATATATATATATATATATGAAGTTAAGAAGAGAAATTATACGTAATGTGCTGAATACATTTTGAGTTAGATTTATAATTATTTGCCTGTGTTTAAATCATACAAATGACATAAATAAATAGAAAGGACAAATGCAACCAAAAGGCTTTTTGATAACCTCTAACACATTATGTTTATGTTTATGTTACATTAAAATGTGCGCGTGTCAATAGTTTAATTCTCTTGCTGCTCTCATTCAGTGAGGTTTATCCTATTCCTTTCAGAAACCTCTCTGAAAGCATTTTGCCATAATCCAAAAGGTAAACATGTGCCTCAAGTGCGTCATACCATTGAGTGCGCGTGCCCCTTTCCCCTTTTAAAATAGTTGTATCTGCCACGCCCACAGCTCGATTCATTCCCACGCAGCTGTTACTGTAAGTCGCGTTCAGTTCCCACGTGCATCTATTCACTTCTCTGCGCTGTTGGCCGGCACGGAGAGGCGGACCGGGACTCCAGCCCCGCGCGTCGGACCGATCACCGCCTCTTGTGCGTTTTTCCTCCAACTTGTTGCGCAGCTGCTATTTCTCCACAGCTCTGGTCCACACTGCTGCTGCTGCTGCGGCGGGGAGCTGCGCACCAGCACGCGCGCGCATGGTGGGCTGGTGCCTCATCGGGGGATATTTGCTGGAAAAAGGGAAACAGATGGATGAAGCTGTGTCTGTCTCCAGGCCTCCTACGAAGATTTCTGAAGTTCTGCGGCCTCCGGTGACAACAACTCCAGCGTGTTTATTATGAACTCGGAGACAGGGGATGCGAGTCATGAGCTGCACGCGACCTGGCCACGGACTGGACCTCAGCCACAGCCTCTTCTACCTCACTTTGCTCCTGTGGACCAGGCGCATGAGTGGACTGGCTGACTTTTCAAGTAAGAAGATGACCATGATGATGATGATGATGATGGTGGTGGTGGTGGAGAAGCCTCTCTAACAGAAAGTGTTGGATTAATGGAGGTGTAGTGACACATGGTGTAGTATAAATAAAGTTGGTTCTAGCCTTGTTAGTTTTTTAAAAATAGGGTAATGTAAAATATAAAGAGTGAGTCCTTTTCATATCTGTAAAATAATGTCAATATGATAAGGAATTTTGAATCAGATGTAACTTAAGTGCATCGACACACCATAGACTACATAACTCAACAGAGACCGAACTAATGAATATGAAACCAACAACAACAACAACAACAACAACTTTAAAGGCATGGTTGGTAATCCTGAGTACACTAGTATTAAAAAAGTTGACATCAACACAACAACAAACAACAGGCTTATTACAGGCTTGCAACAGCCACATTATTTTAGTTTCCCCAGAGTATTTGTCTATGTTTTAACAAAAATATAAACAATATTTTCGCCCTACCTTGGCCCTAGTAAACTAACTAGTTTTGTCCATGCTACTCAGTTGCCTTCAAGTTAAAATTATTTTCAATGAAGGGACGTAGTTGTTGGACTCGATTGGCTTCTGTCAGAGAGTACAGCAACCCACTCACAGCTTTGGCCACACGCTTGATCTTGTTCTTACTTATGCGCGGACACATTGAGCGTCTTCGCCAGAACCCACAGAATCCTCTTCTCTGTCACCACAACTTTTGAATTTATATACTATTTTGGTGTACGTTAGTCAAAAGTCAAAAGTTACTACACACTAGATGTAACTGTGACTGTAGCGTAGCAAATTAAAAGAAGCCTTCCCTTCTGTATTTGATAATACAACGCTATATAACTAGAGGACTCCCAGTCTTAACTTCATTCCCAGATTTGATCATCTTGTTGACAGTGCCATAGGCTCTCTGAGAATGACTCTGACAAAGACACTGCCCTCTGAAAGAAGAAGAAAGAGGGAAGGAGAGAGGTTTGCTGCTGTATAACCCCCGCCCGCAAACTGAGCGAACTGTTCGAAGCTTTGAAACGATATATGGCGCTCAAAATCTCTCCTTAAAACATATAAGAAGGCCCTCCGTAATAAAAGAGCAGCCTGTAGGCTCAGCCAGAAAATGCCAGAGCAGCCTATTTAATAAAAATAAAAAAAAAACAAACCAGGTCTTCAGTCTCTGTGCAGCCGAGCACAGGTATAAACCTGCTCAGTGGCCCAGAACCTTAGCTATAAACCTTTTAAGTAATTTTTTTATGAAAAATTTTTTTAATTTTTATTATTTAACTATTAATCTTAATCATCTTGCTCAGTGGCAGTGCCACAATCTGGAATGGTGGCCAAAACCGGGAAATGCCCTGATTATCTGATGGTATTTTTTTTTTTATTTTCAAGACCAATTATTTTCAACGGTTTACCTGGTTTCTTCACCTGTCTTGACCCCATCCTCCTAATGTTGCCCGTAAATTAAGCGACTGCCTTTAATTGGCGCTTTGCCTTTCTCTATTATCATTCCATTCACCACACCTTCAAGGCCTCTGCTAACTTCAAGGTGGCTGTTACCTGGCCTCCCCTGTTAGGTCACCCTCCTACCTGATCTGTGTTGGCTAATCCCTTCCTCCGATCTAACCTTGACCTCTCTCCTCACGACCCTTGTGGTCAAATTTCTCCTGTTGAACGAAGTTCATATCATCAGTTTTTAGAAATTTAAATCACGATTTATTTGAAAATTGCGCAATTTAGAAATACCACAAGTGAAATTACAAATGCACTCCTCTAGGACTCCTCTCCTTCTACTCTCCTCTTGTCTGACCTTTGGCTGACCAGGAAGCTGCATCTGACAGACTGACCCATTTTACAGACAACTACATTGGGCACTACATCGATTGGCACCAGTTTATCAGATCGTTATTTATCAGATCGATCTCAGTTTGTACGATTAAACGGCGTATTTACAACCACAGTTCGTAGATACGTTGTAACGTTATTCACTTATTGCTTTTCCTTTGGGCATACTTATTTATTTACCTTATACATGCTTCCTTTGGGCATATTATCACTCAAACACTTTTAAACTTTCAAATGTCAAACAGATGAAACTCAACTCTATTTATCAAAAAGACATAGAAACTAACCAACTCTGTAAAAAAAGGCTAGACATAAACTCTAAAAAAAAACCAAGGCTGACTTAAGACACCAAAACATAGACTAACCTTAACTTTAATCATTTAAACTCAGACAAGATGTCAATTCTGGTTTAATCTGGCCTGAGATATTTTCTAGATCGTATCTTCCTTGATGTTTGACTGAATCTTGTAGTTATCTTTGATCGACTTGTCCTTAACTCCCACGCAAATCATTCATCTCTTGTTAATATTTCATCTTCAGTAATTCAAAAATCAAAAAAGGGATTTGTCCTCAAAAGATGCAAATTTCAAAAATCAGGTCACATTTGTCTTAAATCTTGCAAAGGCATTAGCAGGCTGCTGCTCTCTAATAATCCTCTGGGTCAAACTAGTTGATCCAGAATTCTGCAGCTACTAAGAAAAGAGATCACTAAAAAAGAGATCAATCTGCTCTGCACTCTGCTCTGAACTAAAAAATCATTGTTTCAATCAACTTTTTCTTTAAAACTCTTATCCTACAAGCCTTGATTCCTTAGGATCCTTTGCTCTTTAATATCACTTACTTGAACTACGCATAGACTTAAATACTAGAGAGTTCTTCTAAAGTAGTCTTGGCTTGAGCCTTCTAGTAAATGAGCCTCCTTTTGGGAAGCCAGTCCACTTTCAGTTCGGAATTAGTCAGTACCTTGCCATAAGACCTTCACTTACCAAGCCTCTATAGTTAGGTTTTATGGAGGATCTTTGACAGTCCTTTTGATAGTTGAACTCGAGTTGTTGCTTGAGGCTTATAGCTGCTTGGTTAGCTGCCATATGCTTATTTAGCTTTTTAGCTCCTTTAGGCTCCTATTCTGCACTTTTCTCTCTTTTCCTTAAGGATGAATTTTCATACCAAATCAGTTTTTCTCTTTCTCCCGCTTTTATCTCGTCTTTTTCTTGCCTTACGTGCATTTTGGATCTCTGGGTGATGAAGTTTCCTCTCATTTCTATCTGACAGTCCCCTACTGTCCTGCTCCACTCCTCAGGGACTGTCCCTCCCTCCCTGAGATGGGTCTGACCTCCCCCCCACCCCCTGATGGATCGTGGATGTCAGCATCGTAATATACCTCCCCTCCTACTATGAACTATTCATACACTTCGTCATATTAATTCCTTCATCACATTAACTTCATATGCATCTCTGTATCACTGTACATATTATTGCATTGATCTTCCTCTCTGTGGGGATCTAGGAGTTGCCTCCCTCCCTGCTCCTTCCTTTTTTTCCTCCTCTTTTTTCCCCTTTTTCCTGGTTTTCGAGGTTTTCTTTCCTCTGTATTTACAGATTGTAAAGCATTTTTGTAATTTGTTGTAATTTGTGGAGCTGAATTGAATTGAATTGAATTGTTGGTATTTACCTGATTGAGTGCGTCCCCTGCAAGCGCACACTTCCTGTAATGGTGTGCCCTTTATATTATGATGAAGTGAATTTAAAGTATACTCAAGTGATTTTTTATTGCACTTCCATAAAGTTTGAGGGCTCACAAGAGGCAGATTAAGATGAGATAACCCTGATGACATCATAGGGTTATGTTACTCCTTCCAGAGCCAAAGAGTACATCAAACCACATTCTGAGAAGTAAAGTGAACTTCATGTGTAATATCCTCTGAGTGTCCCTTTCAATGGCATGCGTATATATTTCCATAACCATTCCAGTCCAACCAGTGTCTTCTGTGCGTCAGCCTACCTGTCCAGGATCATCACCAGTCACTCTGCTCAGGCGTGTGACGGAGAGCCGCTGCGACTCCACTGCCCACGTCACTCCACCATCTCCATCCAGACCGCCTTCTACGGGAGCGGCGCGGCGCGGCCGTGCGGCTCCGACCCGGACCCTCCACTCGGGGCCCTCAACCGCAGCTGTTCGGCTTTTACTGCTCTACAGGTGCATTTTATAGTCTGGGATATGCAGCACTTTTCAATCTCACTGGGTCACGTGTGGGTCGGCGGGTGTTCGCCAGCATTAGTTGATTTATTTGGGAAAGTCTTCTCCCCATATGTGCTTTTTTTACTCCAATGCATCTTTTTTTCCATTGTGCTCTCTGTGAATTGTAATTTAAAACAATCCCGTGTCGTGCTAAATGCTGACTCTTCACGGCGTTTGTTGTGCAGAAGCTGATGTCGGAGTGTCAGAGCCGAAGAGATTGCCAGCTTCCTGTCAACCACCTGCTGTTCGGGCAGGACCCCTGTCCCGGCACGGCCAAATACCTCCACGTGGACTACAAGTGTAAACCAAGTGTGTCCCTATCAACTTTTTAATTATTATTATTGTGTTATAACCTCCTGATCAACTCCCTTTCAGCCTCTCATGCCCTGGAGTATGACACGGCTCCATTGTTACAACATTCCCAATCCTAAACCCCTCAGTTCCCCTCTGCAATCATCGCCTTCACCTCTTCCTCCTAACAGTTGTGTTTCCCCTCACTCAGCGGAACACAGGAGGCATGTGGTGTGTGAGGGGGAGACGCTGATCCTGCGCTGCAAGCCCCCCAAGGTTCTGAACATCTACGCAGCTGTCTACGGGAGGAGCCTGGGCCAGCCTTACACCTGCCCCTCACACCTGACGAGACCACCCCCGTTCGGTGAGTCGACGGGATATTCGGTAATCTCGTAGATTATTTAAGATTATTCCCCCGACGAGGCAAATAATGAATACAAAATAGTCTCCTGTACATTGTGAAAGAGGAACGTTTTAGCATGCTCAAAAGGTAATCAGCTGTAAGTTTCACTACAGTTCAAACAGGCTGCATTAGAATATAATTTGATATTAGATTAGATTAGATTTTCCTTTAAATTGCAGGATCACAGCAGCGGGTGCACATTAGAGCATTAATAAAAAGATAAAAATGAAACACAATAACAATACTAAATACTAAAGATATATATTTTTACATTAATTTAAAAAACGTAATTAATATAAACAAGCAAAACCATCATTATTTTTAATAAGCAGCATAATAGTGTCTTGTTTCGATAATGATGCATTGAGTCAGTTTTTGCAGGAGTAAATGACTCGGCAGACATATAGCTTTCCATTGTAGGAAAATCACAGGTGTTACTAATAACAATGGCTCCGTTACGTCCGAGTGCCTCCGTAAACCGTAACCGGGTGACAGCGAGCCGACATGCACAGTACCAGGACCCTGGGAGCAGCTATTTAAGGATTCCAGCCGTCTTTCATTTGATCATTTTTCAACATTACTTTACCGACGTGCCAAGTCGTCTTCTGTTCAAAAAGACTCACGGAAACTAGTGCACGAAAAAATTTGCATTACAAAGGAATCGTGGAATGTTGGGGGGTAAATGTGGCTTTAATTAAAGAGAAACTAAAGCAGGAAACTAAAAAGAAGGCTTTTTTTTCTCCACTGCAGATATTTTGTACAAAATAAAAGCACAGGTGTAACTAATAACATCACTAACGACCGCATTCCTTTCAGGTGTGTGTGTGCGTGTGCCATCGTTAATGTCATTGAGTACACCTGTGCTCAGTGACCCTAGTCAAAGTCTGCTGGGGGAAAAAAAAGGTTTTTATTTTATATATATTTATTTGCTTTTCTGGAGGGTGGATAAATACAGTGCTGCAACAAACAGTGATTTTATATGTGCAATAAAAAAAAGTTACAATACATTGAATCATCGGTTCGGCTAAAGCCAAAGTGTATTCTGTGTTTCCTCCTCGACGCCCGCTCTCTGAGTCATTCTTTGTTGTTCCCCGCAGAGTGTCTGAATCACGAGGCCGTGCACTGGGTGTCCGAGTCCTGCTACAGAAAACACAAGTGTGCTGTTGCCGTCAGCAACCAGACCTTGAGGGACCCCTGCTTTCCAGGAACCAGGAAGTACCTCAGTGTGGTCTATTCTTGTGGTATAGGACCCTTCCTGCTTCCTCATTCCCAAGATTCTCACTACCAGCCTGTTAGATAAGTTAAGAGGCTCCACATTAGGAACATTGAACGCAGCACAAGTCATGTCTGTTTTTGTTTTTGCTTAAATCATTACGTATCAGTTCTTTTGTCGGTTTTTCTTATCTGCTGATCTCAGCCGTCAGCTGTTCTCGTCGTATCACACCCAAACAAAACAGTAGCGGGAAATCCTAGACCGCCAGCTCAGATTTGCGAGTTGAGGCTAGCATCCTGGTAAACTTCCCGCGATTGGCAGCGATGCCGGTGAGGTCATGCAGCGACATTGTTCATGCCTCTAAGTGTGGAGATTTCAGAGTTATTCTGACGGGCTCTGTTGACTCCAGCTTGCACAACCAGACAGAATTCAGTCAGAATTTCAGACCGTCACTCCATTTGTGGGCCCAGATTTTGCAGACGTTTTGGGTGTGGCAGGTTATACTGATGAATGGTCCACTCTATTTTCACCAGTACACAGAATCTGTCCACATCAATATAAAGTCTGTCTTTTCCGTCTTCCTTCCAGTAGTACCACAGCCCTTACTAAGGGACATATTCCGCCCCACTTCCCCTCCTACTGTGGACACAGAAAACGGTAACGGCCCCACGGCATCTGTCGAAATTCACATTTTTTCCCGTGCCATTTTATCTGATAGAATGATTCTGGTTTTTTTCTTCTACAGCAGCTCCTCCTCCTCCTCCTCCTGCAGATCTGGAAGAGTCTTTCCCCAAAGGCTCAAGAAGGCCTGACAGCTCAGGATCCATGATGAGCAGCTTTCTCATGACCTACATCTACATCAAAGGTGAACTCCTCTCATGTGCCTGCATGCAGTCATGAATAAAAACACGTTTATACATCTCCTTCCTTTTTTTCTTCTTTTCCTCCACAGAGCATCCAGAAAGGGCAGCGCTGCTGTTCACCTCCAGCGTGTGTGTCGGTCTGATGCTCACACTGCTGGCTGTGTCGGTCCGAGTGACCTGCAGAGGGCGCCAGCCCAGAGACGACAGGCTCAAAGCGGCCTCTCGTAGCCAGGCTGTGAAGGAGGAGGAGGAGGATGAAGAAGAAGATGATGGCGACGAGGGAACGGAAAGCTCTTTGATCTCAGCCGCCGAAAGGAAGGAGACGTACGGCTGGGAGGAAGTGACTTATGTGAGCGAGGCGGCAGAGCAGGCGGAGAGGATTGAGCGCAGGGAGATGATCATGCAGGAGATCTGGATGAACGCCTATCTGAACGGCAGCTCAAGTTGAACTGTGACCCGTCGGTGCTGTTCAGTACCTTCAGGATTCACTTGCAGCAGCTCCCGGACTTTTATTTTTTACGAGCAAAAAAAGAAATCTTCTTTGTTTTTTGTTGTTGTTTTTTTACATTGTAAAGCAATGTCAGAGAGCTCAGTTTATGAAGAATGCAATGTTTGGATAAAACTGCACATTTTTTAAAAGGCTCAACAGGGATCAATACTGTAAAAATGTGTAGTCACATAAATTCTGTAATTGTCTAAATGTTGTATTTCATCACATCTACCGCTAAACAAAGCCAGGAATTTAATTGCCGATGTTCCGATGGGTGAAACTATCTTCTCGACCTCTTGAGCCTCACAGCCGTTACAGGTTTGTGAGTTGGAAGCTCAAATTTAACTCAAGCAAACCGTTCCCACAGGAAGGAGAAATGATGAATAGGCGTATTCAAGACATCTCAGTCACTAATACTGCAGTGTAGTCTTTCCTAATAAACATTAAGCACATTACAATGTTTTCCTAAAGTATAATTACATTAGTGTGCACTAAAATGTCCAGCTGTTTATACAGTAGGCCTGAGGTGTGTGTGTTTGAATCTCACCCACCAGAACTAATCACCGGCTCTTTAAAGAGCCAACTAAATTGAATGCAGAGAAAAGTTTTCATTCATCCTTCAACCCTGCAGGATGTTTTTCTCTTCCTTCACTGTTCCTTGAAACCGGCCAGAGCGCCACTCCTCCGCATCGACTCCGTCAACAGTTCCACAGCGTGGAATTAAACTCTCTCACTTTCAACTCTACAACTTGCTCAAGCCTGCTGGGACAAGAGCTGGAACGACCATCTCCTCTGTTGCAGCTTCCTGCCTCAGAGCAGCACAGACCTCATGGAAAGGTGTGTTTGTGTGTGTGTGTGTGTGTGTAAAACTAACTGGACACAAAGAGAGGAAAGGTGTGGCATCCTTGTCCCTGCATCCCCACAGGTTTAAAACTGTGTTCCCAATGAATCATACACAGGATGTATTGGAAATTATTCTTTTAATCAAGATTAGATTTATTCATAGAGTTTGCAGTTTCAATAGAAATGTAACTTTTACAACAGGTTAAAAACATCTGGTAAAGAAAAACGGCAATCACATGTAAGTTAAAATAAATCAGGTATGTAATAACATCGGCCTCCATCTTTTCATCCAATGTCTCCAGATGACTTCTTCATATTTCAGTGGAGTTGAAGAACACATATGGGTAGCAGTCCAGAAACACACCCTCTCCAAGGCATTTGAACACATCTGCTGTGTATAACCATCTCTGAAAGATCTTGAACTACAGTGAAATTAAACTGATTTTAGGATTATGATAATAAGGCTGCTTCGTCATTTGCATATAGAGCTGGAATGGACCAGGTGGCGTCGCGGTGGAGGTGTTTATCTCGGCCCCCAACTGATGTTAGAGAGGCCTTGAAACTGTTTTCTGAGGGCCTGTCTGTCCGTCCACTCTGAGTCCAGGTAGCTGTCATCGTCTGCCTCCTCCAGTTTCTGAAAATTACCAAGAGAAGGTCAGAAAGCCATATTGATATATATATATATTAAGTCCACGAGTGTTTCATTTTCCTCGCCTTGAGCTCCTCCTGCCTCCTGTACTGATGCAGCATCATCTGTTTCTGCTGCTCGTCGGTCACCAGAGGCTCTCTGGCTGGCTGCCCCTGCCCTTTCTGAAGGGAACGGCAACACGTGGATTACAGTAAGAAAACCACAAAACAACAAGTGCCTGCACTCCCTTCCGGTGAGCTAAAAAATGTCTCCCCACCTTTTGGATTTTGACCACAAGCTTGGTCTTTTCATTTTTGCCAATGTAGTCCTGCAGTTTCTTCCCCCTCTGCATCTCTTTGGCAGCCCACCACAGCTGGCACTCGTCCTCTGTGATCACCTGCAGCGATGCCTGAGGTACAGGCAGATGGAGCAGATGCACAAGAGTGGAGGGAGGAAAATAGATAAATAAGGAGACAGTGTCACATCCAAAATGTATCAAACAATACCACTGGAGCTAAACTAACTTATGCCATTGTCGTTGACTGAAAACTTATTTATTGTGGCCACCAGTCAATAGCTGCGAGGCCACAGGTTGACCTTTACCTGTGTTCCTGAAAGGTCTTCCTGGTCCTCAAACTCCATCCTGATGGGGTCATGAGGAGGCAGCCCCATGGGGTACACGATCATGACTGCACCCCGTAGCGGATCCAGCGCTTCCTTTACCATCTCCATGGTGAGGCAAACATTAGCTTGAACTTGTTTCTGAAAGATGACGAGAGACACGGATTCAACTAGAACGGGCACTCGGTCGAGCGCATACCTTCGCATATCACAAGATTGGGCATTGACTTATGAACATGTTGGCATTAGTTGCATGCCAATTGGATATAAATTCACCGTGCTATGGTAAAAAAGAAGATTTTGACCTTTTCATGACCTTTGACCCGATCGATTCCAAAATCGAATCAAATGGTCCCCGGATAATAACCAAACATCCCACCAAGTTTCATGCGATTCGGTTTAATACTTTTTGTGTTATGCGAGTAACACGCATACAAATAAATAAATAAATAAATAAATAAATACACGGAGATCAAAACATTACCTTCCGCATTTTCAATGCGAAGGTAATTAGAAGTATTAACCCTCGTTGGACAAGTCTATCAAAAATGTTGTGTCGACACTTATACTCACTTTGGATATCAGCGCCTTCGCCTCCTCAACGGTTCTCATCAACACCGCTTTCATCTTATCATTTGGAGCTGGTAGAAGTAAAGAGACGGGGTTGTATTTCTGTTGTCGGAGTCCAATTATGGAATAATGTTGAAATGGATGTAAGACTGGTGAACTCCTTTTTGGTTTTCAAGGGAATTATTTATAAAACAATTCTTGAGTTATAAATGTGATTAAAAACGTATTTATATGGAAGACGTATGTGGTAGTATATATAAATATATATATATTTTTTTTCTTCTTTATTTTATACAAATTTTCTGATTTATTTTGATTTCAATTTAGGATAGGAATTTATAAGCATTTTTTGCTTCTACCTACACCTTTCAGTCTTTCTCTTTTGTATATTATCTAGAATAATATTGTATTGTATTTGATTTGATTGACTGAATAAAATACACAAACAAAAAAACATGTTCCGCTGTCGATCTCCCTATCTCCGACCACATGCTTATTTTATTTAATTTAAGTTTAACATTATCCAAATTCAAACAGTTATTTGCAACATCTCAAACATTAATCTCGCTGACCTCACAACAGGCATTGACAGTTTCCCCATCATCACCCCCTCACACACCTCGGACCATCTGATAGTCTCCATACTCTGCTGAACTCACTTGCCCTGGTTCTCCCTCACCTCCGCCAGTTGAAAGCCAAAGGCGTCAGTTGGAGAGGGCTTTCCCAACGACGCCAGTTGGAGAGGCTTCACACCCGACTCACTATTCATAAACAGATGCACCATAAGATGCCTCTCCTCAGCCAAATTCATTCCGCCCCTGATTCCCCTCACTTCTACTCCACTGAACACTGTAACTCCCTAATGTCATTTTAACACTAAAATAGCTGCCATCCATCAGCAACTGACCCCTCATCGTCCTGTTGTCCTTCTACCTATCCTGCTTCCAACTCCCTCTGCCATCGTTTTATCAAAACTCATCCAGACTTCCAGCCATCCACCTGCCAACTGACCCTCCCATCCTCTCACCTCTGGTTCTGTCCCATCACCTCTCAAATTTTTAATAACCTCCCATTTCCAACCTACCATTTCTCTCTAAAATCCTAGAAAACACTATGAACAGTTTCAGTCCGGTTTCGCCCGTCACAGCACAGAAACAGCCCTCATCAAAATCTCAAATGACTCATCCTCCTCGATCTGAGCGCCGCCACACCATCTCCCACTCCATCCTCCTTGATCGACTAGCCTCCATTGGAATTTCAGACACACCTTTCATGGGTTTCACATACCCTTTCTGTGGTTTCACTCCTCTCTGGTCGTACTCAGTTCATTCAGTTAAAATCATTCACATCACACCCTCCCCTCTCCTCCGGTGTTTCCAGGCTCTGTCCTTGGTCCTATCCTGTTTATCATCTACCTCCTCCCACTTGGACTCATTTTCAAACATAACATTCAATTCCACTGTTACGCTGACACACACCAACTCTATGTTTCCTCCAAACCCTCTTCCACGTTCCCGCCCTCCTCTGTGCCTGTTTACAGGAAATCAAAGACTGGTTCACCTCAAACTTCCTCAAATTGAACAGCAATTCACCAAGCATCCCAGTTTCACCCTTACATAGACAACTCTCGTCTCCCCTCCCTCAGGCGAAGAGTCTGGTGTCGCCCCACAGCACACTGTCATTCCACACTCACATCAACACCACCATCCCACCCAACAGCACCGCAATCCTGGTCCAGATTATTGCAATTCCCTCCTTTGGTCTCCCCAGAAACTCCTCCATAAGCTCCAACTGGTCCAGAACGCTGCTGCCCGCATCATCACCAAAACCCTTCCATCTGTCACATCACCCTGTTCTACAACAACTCCACTGGCTTAGATCCTGCTCCATGCATTCAAGGCCATCCCTCCATACCTGTCTCACCTCCTCCAAATCAACATCCCACCCGGGTCTCTCAGTCTGCCCTCCATCAACCTGACTGTCCCCCCAGCTCGCTTTCCACCACCATGGGGAGCCGAGCTCAGCCGCCTGCCCTCCTATGGAACTCTCTCCTGACATCAGAAACATTGACTCTATCACTTTATTCAAAACTCACCTCAAAACTCCTTTTCAGGCAGGCCTATGGCTGACCTGTTCCCCTTGGGCTCTGCTGCAGACTGTTCTGCTTTTTAACTGTTTTGCTTTTTAACTGTTCTGCTTTTTAATTGTGTCCATTTTTAAATATGTTGTACGGCGACCTTGAGTGTGCCTTGAAATTAAATATGTTGTACGGCGACCTTGAGTGCCTTGAAAGGCGCCTTATAAAATTAATGTATTATTATTATTATTAAAAGAGACGGCACACAGCCTCCAGTCAGTCACGAGTCATCGTCTCACAGTGTCCGTTCCTCCTCCCCATCTCGTCCTTCCGGAGTACTGGCCCTCCGCTGGGCACACACGTGTCTTCCCATTCATCCTGAAGTTTCAGCTCCACGATCTGCTCCTCCGTCAGCCCCTGCATGTTGGGCGGGAGCGTGATGCCGTGGTCGGCCAGCTCTGGGATCTCTGAGGGTACGGGAATCCACAAGCAAATCAATATCAACGGAGTTACAGAAAATACAGACACGAGAAAACCAATATTGACAGTCACTTGTTTAAGAAAAGAAGTAGTCTGGCAACACCTTAAATACACGTGAATAATGAACGCAGCTCTCTTTTTTGTCTTCTTTAAACTAGGTTTGTGGTTTCTTTCCAGCAAGCAGTTATTGTACCATTAAAATAGTAGTTAACCAAGATGAGTGAGTTTCTCATTGTTACGCCGTGTGTGATGTCACAGAAAAGGTCCAGTGGGCCATGGTCACCTCTCACCTGCACATATTCTGTCCACCTTGAGTCTCCCGTTGTAAATGGCTGTAATTTGCTGGATCACCGTCTCCAGAGGCGACGCCACAGTGGTGTTGAAAAGAAAGTGGCTCTCATCTCCGCGCTTCACGTGCAGCTGCACCATCCTGCGGTCTGTTCGCCAGGCGAGAACAAGGAGGCGTTCGGGGAAAGAAGTTTAATGAGACGGTTGCCTAATAAACCCGCAAAAAACGAGGACTTGTTCGTGTAAACGCAGTGCCCAGGGTCGTTAGGTAACAGCGTAACCATAGCAACAGTCGCGCGCATGCGCATCCCGGAAACACACAGCTAGTTTTTAATTAGCTTAGTTATTTAGTATAGCCCAACATCATGAATCACAAATTTACTTCAGATGGCTTTACAATCTGCACGACATATCGTCGGTATGAGCTATAATAAGTTAGTTAACGGTAACTAACAGCTAGTTAACGTTAGCTAGCTTGTTTACATACAATAACTCAATCTATTACATTTATTAAAGGGTCCTTTCTCCACAGAGACTGAACAGGTGACCACTAACCTGACGACAGGCACAAGGTGTCGCATACGATGTGGAGGATGAGCTCACAATTTGTTTACAACCGGTGACATTACTCCCGGAAGTAAAGACGAGCATGCTTTTTCCTGGGAACTATTTACGGCAGGTTAGAACACTCCGAGCACCACTACCGCCCCCTACCGGCCAAAGGCTGTAACGCTTTGTACGGTGAAACTCCACAGGGATGCTGTGCGTTGCTCAAAGTCCTCCCAGCAGGGCAGATTCATTTAAATTACAGTGACGGTGTAAAAGTGTGTATGGTTATTCTTAGTTTACATTTGGCATACAATGCTCATGATCTATAACTCCTCTAAGCAGAGGCCAGCAGATGTCCGTGAGCATTTTGAGTCGAGGTATAATTGTTTGCGATGTGTAATAAGGTCAGTCGGCAGTCAGAGAAGAGAGACATCAACAGTCAGGGTCAACTTCCATTTATTTTTGCATACATACAACATAAACTGCTTTATACATAAATGTGCAATCAGCATCGCACTTAAAATATGGAACGTTGGATATTAACATGAATTGCAGTTTCATGTTTTCTCTTTAATACATACAGAATATGTTCAACAACACAGACTCCTTATTCACTATGGATTATAACCATAAAAAGGGACACCGACCTCACAAAAGGAGCAATGTGTTTCCTATAAAATCTCATCTTGAACATGACAGTACACAAAGCGTTGGAAAGCTCCCTACCGCTAATGCAGATGCATTATCTACTGCACACATCTGGATAACACAACGAATGCGTTAGAGATCGACATTTAAAGCAAATGCAAGCCGATACACTTGCTTCCATAGACAGCCAATGCGTTCAGTGCAGTGAACAAATATATATGTTTTGTGTTTAAACAAATAGCAGAAGCATTAGTTTATTGAGTCTGATGTTTTAACTTAGACATTAAAATGCTTTCAAGACATTTCAGCCGGTACATCATTTCTGAAGGTTGGAGGAATAACACCTGATCAGATGCTGGCATGTGTCACGTTGGAGGAGAATTACACTCTCGCTGATCATTTTAGCTCAACTATTGCTCGTCATCATTGCCACCGACATTGACGCTGACCTACACAACTCGACAGCAGCGGGGGGGGAAAAGGGAAATGACACAATCACCTCTTTTCCGCATAACGAACACGCCTCGTGAAAGGTCACGACCTCCAGCGAGGCCCAGTCGCGATTAACGCTCGAGCTTGTACTGTGCTTTGTGGAAAAGTCCTTTGTCTTGTATTGTTTACATACAGCGAGGTCACTCCACAGCCAGCTGGAGATCGGAAATACAGTGGAAACCATTTGAATCCAGTGGCCGATAGTTCAGGACCTGTAAGCGAATACACTTCAAAGAAAAGACTTCCTGGGAGAAAAATGTTCCACTCTTAACTCTGTACACACACACACACACACACACACACATCCAAACACGACACAACAGACGATATGCACCTCAAACACAACACCTCACACCACGGGATCAACAATAGATTAAGAGTAAATGTTTGTAGAAATTAAAAAAAGCATGGCTTTTCGGAATAAACAAAAAGTTGAATTTAAATTTTTTTGCCCTCTTATTATTATTATTATTATACGTGGCTCGCCATTGCTGCCATGCCCACGGACTCAAATCACACCATCGTCGTAACACACACACACACACACACACACACACACACACACACACACACACACACACACACACACACACACACACACACACACACACACACACACACACACACACACACACACACACACACACACACACACACACACACACACACACACACACACACACACACACACACACAGATCTTACAAAAGTGTGGTTAAATGCTTTGGATCAAATCAAGGAGGCTCAAAACGCGGCGGCTGTGGAACGTCCATCTCTTCAGTCTCTCACTTCTGTCCCTCTGCCATCAGCGAGAATACAAGCGAGAGCAGAACCGGTGCGTCCGTCACATTGTGCAAGTCACTGTTACGGCCATCACACACACACGAGCGCACGCACATCTAGCGAGGAGTCGCTTCCATGTCCAAAACATAACTTTTTTTTAATACACAATCACGATGTATAGGTTTTGATATAGCGCTACAAAATATATTCAGCTAAGCTTAACGAGTGATGGCTGAATGAATGAATGGAGAGAGAGAAGCTGGGGAACAATCGTCCATCAAGGGAGAGGGGGAAGAAAAAGGAAAAGGGGGAAAGAGAGAGAGAGAGAGGAGAAAGAGAGAGAGAGAGCAACATGTCTGACTATCAAGTGGCGAGATGAGGTCGGTGTTGCGGCAGTGAACATGTTTTTGCCCGACTGACACGGTCCCGTGCTGTTCTGGTTCACATCGTGGCGTCAGCAAGGAGGCGATGACGCAACGCGGTGCATAAACACAAAATACATTCATGATAAAAAAGCAACAAGCTCACAATGGATCTGGTGAAATCAGGACCCCCTCGGACACGAAAGAACACAACGAAATGTACAACACACGATGTTGGGGGCGAATGCCAAACCTCCAGTGCATATAGCCTTCTCGGATATGTAAACTCAGAAGCTAGAAGATGACCCGCTACTCTGAGAATCCCCCTCTGATGTCAGAACGATGGATATGAACGCGTCGGCGTGCTGCGCGGCCACGCAGAAACCGCTTGATATCGCACACATTAAAACACATCATTTGTGCGTATAGATGTACGTTATATAACTCCATACCATATGGACACAGTGTTTGCTGCCACGATTTAAAATAAACGTCAGAGCAATTCTTACTAAAATAAATGTTACTGTCAGGGAACGCGCACACATCTCCGTGGTTACGCTTGGGCCCGGACACTTCTGCTCGAGACGCAACACCGTGCCTGTGATTCAGCGGGGGGGGGGGGGTCGGTCTATACTTTTAATTATTGTCCTTTTGTACACACACACATATACACATTTATCATGGATCTATACATATCTGGATATGCCCTTTACATATTACGAGTGATCGTCGTCGCCGGGTCCCTCCGGGGGCTTCGGGTTGCTGTTCACAGTTCTGCTTGGGATGGCAGGAGGGAGGGTTGGGAACACCGAAGGGACCGAGGATAACCAGTCGGGCTCGGAGTCAAACGCGGAGATGGAGGGCTGCGTTTGGGACGCGAGGGAACTGGAGGGGACGGCGGGAGCCTGCGGCGTTCTGGTGGGAGGTTTAAAATCCAAATCATTATCGAAAGTGACCCACCGCCGGGTCGGGGGAGGTGGCTGGCGACGCGGTGCGAGGCCAGGCGGAAGGGAGGAGGCTGGCGCCAGGGGCAAGGAGGGGGCCGGCGACGGGGCGGGGGGGAACGTGGATGACGGACCGAACGGGGACGAGCTCCTTTGGAGCTGGAAGGCGGGGGCAGCAGTCGGGGCTGGAGCCGGGGTGAGGATGAGCGGGGGAGTGAAAGCAGACGCGGGGCGATGGGCGCTGAAGTCCGGCGTGAGCGAGCGGTGCCGATGCTGCGGCAGCGGGCCCGTGAAGGGGTTGGTGCTGCTCGGTCGGGCTGGGAGCGGGTCGGGAGGGAGGGGGCAGGGAGAGGCGTGCAGCGTCTCCTGCGAGCGGCTACGAGACTGGACCGGAGGAGGCGGAAGCAGGGAGGAGGAGGAGGAGGAGGCGAATTGCGACGGGGCGGCGGACGACGACGACGACGAGTCGACTGACCGAGCGGAGGGCTGCAGAGGGAAGGATGGAGGGAGAGCGCTGGAGGACGCACACGTGAACGCGGGAACAGAGGGGGGGGCACGCAGAGAGGAGCCTCTGGTCAGAGACTGGGTGCTGTGCCAGGAGGACGACGAGGAGGAGGAGGAGGAGGAGAAATCAGAAGCGGGTGTTTCGAAGGTGCCGGGCATCCATTGTGCTTCTCCTTGGATTCCATTCAGTCCATTGGTCTGAGGAGGAACAAAGACAACACAGTCAGCCGTCACAACATATGCCGTGTGAAAATATGAACCGTGGTCTAATTTGTGTTTTACTAACTTAAAAAGGATTATAAGTTAATTTTTTTATGATCTTATTTCTTTAGCTGAGATCAAAGTTTCAAGATATCTATTGTAAACAAACAGTTGCGTATTTACACATAAGGTTTCTTACAAGTGGTGAAAAACACTGACACATACACCGACTACTGCTGACAACTGATCTATGGATCACATACCAACACCAACTCTAATACAAATGAATGAAATATCAAATTAAACTATGATGTCATTGCATATGTGCTCACTCCCAACACCTGAACCCCAGTGAGCGGATATGAAAGGACTCGTGAGGGGGAAATGGCCAACAACTAAACATCACTTTTTCATCAGTTTTTTTTCTTCTTCTTTTCTTTTCTCATGTTGTTCCTGGTTTGAATATTTTTTTTGACCGACCAACAGAAAACAAGGAATGCTTTGGTTAAAATAATCTTTTGAGAAGACGTAAAAAAGGAAGGAAAAGTGATCACGAAATGAGAGACGAGGTAACTGGGTGTAACGTATGAGAGGTCATAACATCAGAGCACAGGACTGCTGTGCTATGGAGGATGAGACAAAGAGGTGGTTTAATATAAAGTACCTGTCACCCTGAGGGCTTCTCCAGCTTGTGAGAAAGAGACAAATGTATCAGAGAGACAAAAGCAGGAAGAATGACACAGACAACTAAAGCTCCTCATGTGAGCCAGAGGAGCAGAAAGAGGCCGTCTCCACCTCCAACACCTCGTCATAACTCAGCATGCAATACATTGTCTAACTAGAACGGGCACAAGATTGGGTATTGAATTATGAACATTTTGGCATTAGTTGCATGCCAATTGGATACAAATTGACCGCGCTATGGTAAAAAGAAGATGTTGACCTTGTCATGACCTTGACCTTTGACCTGATCGATCCCAAAATCTAATCAAATGGTCCCCGGATAATAACCAATCATCCCACCAAATTTCAATTCGATTTAATACTTTTTGAGTTCTGCGAGTAACACGCATACAAATAAATAAATAAATAAATAAATACACGGCGATCAAAACATTACCGTCCGCATTTTCAATGCGAAGGTAATGAGAAGATTTAGAGAATTACATTACTACATTCGAGGAGAACAATCTCAGTGTACTCGATCGATAATGATATTGGTGTTTGATCAGTTGTACAAATTCCAATAATCCAATTAAAAAAGGGGAGTTGGCACCAACCTGCGCAGCCGTCTCAGACTTGGCAGCTTCGGGTGGCAGAACGTGAGAGGAGCGGGAACGTGGCGGCGGCTTAGGAGACGCTAGACCTTGTGGCGAGCCGGCAGAGGGGGCGGCGGCAGGAGGAGGATGCCCGGCATTGGGAGCTTGCGCAGGCTGGAGGGGAGCTTGAAGTGTGGGGTGCATCGGTGGTGGGGGTTGGGACTGAGCTGTAGGGGTGGCGGGTTGGGGCTGCATGGGTGCCTGCATGGTTGCCTGCATGGGGCCTGCATGGGTGCCTGCATGGGGGCCTGCATGGGTGCCTGCATGGGGGCCTGCATAGGGGCCTGCATGGGTGCCTGCATGGGTGCCTGCATGGGTGCCTGCATGGGGGCCTGCATGGGGAATGGAACCTGGGGTCTCGCTGCAGGGGGCTCTGTAGGAGACGGTCCTGAGGGAGGGGGACCTGGGCGAGGAAACGGGGACAAGTTCAGGCTTAAATTCGTTGCATCACATTAAAAACATTCTCGAGTCACATACTGTTGAGGGTGAAATACTTTTGGAAAGTAAGACCATGTATTTACCAGATATTTGTCAAAAAGAGACAAATATCTAATAAATGTACTTCTGGTGGCAAAAAGACTCTGAAGGAAATGGTTATCACTAAAAGTCCTCCTCTGAATACATGGATGGACGTTACAGTGGACATTGACAACATGGAGAAGATAACAGCATCGTAACACCTCATGGGCCGGATTTTATTTTCATAAATCAATGAACGTACAATAGAGAATATATCACTCCCTAGTTATACATTGTTTTCTTTTTGTTTCATTCTTTCTCTTTTTGTTGTGGTTCATCCTATGTTTTACATTTCTTGCTCTAAATATGTAGAACTAAAATGAGTGTCATCATACATTTTCTTAAAGACATCTGTAAATGCATAATAATAAATTTTAAAAAATGAAGAAAAAAAAAAGAAAAAACAACATTCTCGTGTTTATAATCTGTAAAAACACATTTCCTTACTCAGAGGCAGGTCGGTGGGTTTGACCTGGCCACAGGGCACAGGTCGCGGGGCTCCAGGGTGGGTGTCTGTGATGGGCCGAGGGGCCCCGGGATGCACCTCTTGGATGGGCCTGGGCGCTCCAGGGTGAGAGGGAGGTAGTTGGCGAGACTGAGGGGGCATACTGATCACCCCCGCCCGGGGAGGGATATTCTGGATGACAGAGGGCAAAAAATTAATAGAGAGAAATTAACAGAATTGGTGAATAAATTGTCAAAAGACAGGTCAAAACTTCTTATGAATATTTTTTGAATAGTTGTAAACTTACGGGTCTGGGAGCACCTCCGGGTCCAGAAGCTCCCACCGCTACCTGGCCTCGAGCTGAAAAGGTCAAGACGGACAAACCGGCTGCATCAGCAACAGAAAACTAGTGTCGTACTATTCTGTATTCATCATGTGAGATGAGCGATGTGAGGAATAGGAGGAGCGTTCAGGGAGACGTGAGGCTCAATCGAGAGGATGAAGACACGTTTTAGTCGTCTTGGTACTAAAGTTACACACGAGAGCACTGCAAACCCACCCGATGGTAGACTGAACTAATAATGACTCAGTCAGTCATTCCTGAGCTGCAGGAGAGGCATGCCACACACACACACACACACACACACACACACACACGGGTCAGGTGAAGAAATGGGCTACGCAACCAGTCCCTATGCTCCGCCCTGAGAAGGGTTATTTTGTATCAGGGCATAAACACATTACACATGGCTTACAGGAGACGGACAGGGATAAGCTCCGCCTCCCATCACTCCGAGCCAGTCCCAGAAAGACGAGCGTTCATGGGACGAATGCAAAAAAAAACAGTAGAGGCGTCGTCATGCTTTGCGGCACTCACCTACAGCTGCCTCTGGCCGAGGGAGAGCGGGGCTCTTTGGTCCTTTACGGCACGAAGAGAAACCAAAACCACACGAGTGTTACACACAAAGTGGACGACCGGTCGAAGGAAGCGAGTGTTCCTCACGGGAAAACACGCGACAAGAAGCACGAAGAATAGCGAATGCCGGTAGTGATGCAGCGGAGCAGTGACGTCTGAATATCTACTGTAGCTGCTGCCTCAGGAGGAATTCCCCAGTGATCACGGTGGATTACTGGCGCCGAGGTGACTTTAAGACCGGTTCACGTGTGGGCCAAAGGGATTTTCCTTTGACTCACGGTAGCTCCTCAGTTTTGAAAACACTGTGGTCACCAAATCATTATTTGTTTGGAACATAATGACAGAGCGCACACGCGAGACATCCAGTTCACTGCTCCGTGCAAACACTTCAGTCAGATGGTCTACTGCATGACTCCTGATTAAAATGGGATTAAAGTCCTCTGTTATGTATTATGATGCATATCCTCCCTTGCACTACCTACTTTCACACCGTAAAAAAACCCATAGAAAAATGCCTTTTTTCAACCGCAGGCTAGCAACACGTCTCTCTTGCACTCATACAAAAGACGAAGATGGCCCCCGATGATGAAGAATTGGTCAAAGGTGAACCATCAATGTCCAAAGAGCATTGATGACTGGGTGTAAGACTACTGGGATCAGCTCTTTTTTTTAAAGACACACCTCCTGGCCAGTTACCTTCACTGCCCCTCCTACCAAACAGAGGGCTGGGAAACTCGCCACAGTCTTCAAGTCAAAGAGGGGAAAGAGTATTTCAAGAGAAAAAAAACAGAAATAAAACACATCATCACTTACCAGCAACTGCCATGTAAAATAAATACAAATAAAGACAACACTACCTAGGGCAATGTCTCGGCTAGTTAGTCACACGTTGACACGTTTACATTACTCACAAATACACCACGAGGAGACTGCTCCTGCAAAGCTAGCTACATTTTAGAATTGACCAAAATCACATATTATGTGAAATGATTGTGACGATGCATAAGAAGCACTGCGTTTAGAACTTGAATGAAATGCTCACTCAGCATTTGAAAAATCCCATAATCCAGGAGTCGTTGTCTTAACTCAAACACGACTCATCGACCCCATGACCTAATTCCACCAAATTTGAAATGTGAAATTGATTCGGGTGGATGTTTTGGCAACGTCCCGCGTTTTAACGAGCTGAAAAGCCGAAGCCGAAACACAACGACGGCCTACTGTCGTGTACATCCAGCCGCGTGGAGGCGAGGGTCGTCGTCATGTTGAGGTCGGCGTCGCACAATCAGTGTTCGGTTCAACGCTCATCACTTTACCCGAGTACTTTCTAACTGGCAGAGGGCTCATGCCTCCTTCAGGAATGAGGAGAAGCAGTGGGATGAAGGTGAAAATGTTAACACCTAAATTAAGTACACACTAAGGACACTTCGAATGTGTGACTGTATTTGGCTTGAAGTGACGCTATACTCGTGCGATTAACATGTCAGAAGATTGAGCTTGAACCAACTGTAGACGAGGTTAACGTTGATGCTAAGCTAAGATAAGATTAGATAATAAGATGAGATAAGATATTCCTTTATTAGTCCCACAGTGGGGAAATTTCAGGATCACAGCAGCTGATGCACATGAGAGCATTAATAAAAATAAAAGATAAAAATAACAACAAAAAACCCAATAACAATACTAAATACTAATACTAACATTCTAAATAAACAGAGGAAACAAAATATTTTAAATTAAAAAGTAAAAATAAGAATTAAATTGAATTACCTGAAGGTGGCGGGGGGCGTTGAGGAGGTGCTGGTCTGGCTGGAGGGGCGTGGGGGCGGGGGGGAGGAGGGCGTTTGGGCTCCCATGATGTGGGGGCACCAGGCTGGAAGTCAACAGGAGGCCCTACATGGGAAAAAAAAAAGAGGTGCAAATGAGAATTAGCATTTTTTTTTTTTTTTACGGGACATTTGTAACTGCCCAGTTTGGACGCCGTGAGAACGTCACTCACTACAGGAAAATACATTTCCCCACATCACACATATTTAGAGCCAGGAGCGCCTAGATTTCTGAAACACTGCACACCTTCAAATAACACATCATACACACATGTTTCAAAAGGAAACACGTCGTTTACTGGAAGACACGCTACACCACCCTCTAACACTAAACATCGCTCGTTACATCATCACAACCCACATTTTACCTGGAATTTCTCTCCTCGGTGACGATGGGCTTAACTCTTCTTCAGGGCATTACAAGCAGAACATAATTATAGTTTATATTGCAGCAGGCGGAGACCGGAGCGTGAGCTTGTTTCATGGACTGTACTTTCAGCAACCTGATTCCAGGTGTGTGTGTGTGTGTGTGTGTGTGTGTGTCAAGACGCGCAAGTTATACATACCATGTGATGGCCGGGAGGGCTGTCCACGACTCGACCTGCCGGGGGCAACGGGTTCCCCGTGGGTAGGTGAGTTACAGGGACTGCTGCGGGGGGAGGGGAGCGGGGAGGATCCGGGCCCTGAGCCTGCTCCGGGCTGAAGGTGCTGGGGAAGGATCTCCTCCACCTCCTCGTCCACATCCCCTGGTAATTGAAAGCAGGAATTCATGTAATTGGTTATCCGCGTAGAGTTTCTCAGCGGTGCCGATTATAAAACTGAGATCTCTGAAGATAAGCATTGGGATTGATTTGCCTTCATCCCTCACCTTCCATATCGTAATCATCATCGCCAATGTCCGTGTCCTCGGCGAGGAGGGTGGAGCTGGCCGAGGTGGGGATGCTGCCACAGATTCTATCCACACTCATCTCCTCCTCCAGACTCCTGATCCAGCCTGGACTCTTCAGACGGATGTCCATCATTTTGCCAAGGACCTACAATGTTGACCACAGACAAGCAGACAGTAGATATCGGGTATACACACAAGATCTAATTTGATAATATGAATGTTAAGACTTATGGAACACTTGTCTAGCTTAGAAGTCATTAATACAATCAGTGATGACTTACAGTGGAAGCGCTGAGAGACAGAGCAGCAAGAGCAGAGTAACCTTCCAGGAAAGTCACCCACATCTTCTCCTCCACAAATCTGCGTAAACAGTCAAACGGTCAATGCAGTCTCACCGTCTGGAGGTGGTGCACGTCCCCCCCCCCTCCCCCCCGTCTGGTTTTTTAAGCTCACCTGATGAGGATGACCTCTCCGAAATTAGCAAACTTGTCCAGCAGCTCGTCGATGAGAGCGTCGTCGAAGTAGTCGTCGGGGCCGGAGGAGCAGAGCGACACCAGGATGGTGCCGTCTGGAGGCCCCTGTTGGGCAATGACCTCTTTGTAGACCTGGTGTCGCGCCTCCGAGTCGACCTCCAGGATGTCGACGTCGATGATCGACACCACGGGTCTGAAGAAAGACGGGAGACATCGAGGAGGGCGACGTTTGATTAAAGAGAAACTAAAATATACTCGTTTGCAACATTGTTCTATTTCACCACGAGATCAGCGAGACAACAAAACAAAGATGTGACATGAGAAGGAAATGCAGCAAACTACACTGTTGTGGTGAAAGCTACAACAGATAGATCTTGTTATTTACCTGTGGTCGGAGGTCTTGAGCTCAGCCCTGCCGTAGTACTTCAGAGTGCCCGGACTCCAGGGGTTATCGGGATCGTCGTCATTGTCCCCTGATGTAGAAGCTGATCCCACGACGTTCATCTCCTCGACTGCAAAACATGCACAGATGCATATAAATTACACTTTTTTGATGTGGCGAGAACACACTAAAATTCTTTCCCATCGCCAAGTAGAGTATAACTTTCAGTTTTTTCTAGTGCGTCATGTTCAATGTCACAAACACAATCTAAAAAAAAATATTGTATATTTCTACATACATAAGGGAAAATTGGTCTGTGCATTTAACCCAGTGGCAGTGGTACTACAGGTGGGGCGCAGGAGGAAATACATAAAGACATTTATTGAGAACTTATACACAAGTTCAAAGTACAAGGACATAAAACTAAGTCATTAATAAATACATGTTGAAAGGCCTTGTGTAAATACATTGTGTAAATGTTTAGGTTACACGGTAAACAGTTTACTCTTGGACCTGCGCAACGGCCAAGATTATCGGCGACTCGCTGATTCTTGGCCGTTGCCCTTCAAAACAAAAGCTCAACATTGGGCATGGATTGAGATTGTCTCGTCGACTGTTGCCCTTCAAAACACAAACACACCTGCATCCACTCAAACAACAATCAGCGGTATCCATCTGAGAATAACTCATAACGAGCCAGAGATAATCTACAGTGGGCCGGTCATTTTTATGAAAAGAACCCGGACCAGTGTGAGCAGGACGCGGGCACAAAGCGGAGGAGAAAAAAGAAAGAACAATAATAATAGGCAACAATCGAAGCTTCCAAGTATTTCGGTTGGTTCGATTTATCTGCAGTGGCTCTGCAGCGTACCTGTCATATTAAAGTTCCACTTCCTCCTCTTCCAGAGGATGCGGTCGGTCCAGGCTGGTGTGCGGCACTTCTCACTGGTGTCATAATCTTCTGAGAAGAGGTCATACTTATAGGTGGGAGCAAAATCTAACTTCCCCTCGATAAAACCTCGGAACACCTGTTGAAGAAGTTTTGTCTGCTTTAGTACGCGCTATAAAACGGGCTCAATGTTGAGAGGAAGTGAAAGTTGTTAGGGCTGTATGCGGGTCGTACCAAACCAGCATTCTTCTGGTCCACCAACTGGTCCCCAACTGTCAAGGCATCCCAGTTCTGCTGCTTGATTAGCTCTTTGACTTCCTCGTTGGGCAGGCTGATTCGATAGTTAAAGTCTCCGCACCAGAAAACGTAGTCGTGCGAGTAGAGCAGACGACCCTGTCGAGGACAAGAAGACAGACGCGGTTATCCTTCAGTCACGCAAAAAATATGTTTGCAGAATCACGCGTCGATGGTCGTGTTTTTTAAAATGTATATTACCATGGGGAAGGTGAGTCTGCGCGTGATCTCGCTGTAGTCGTCGTTCCTCTCCTTGACCTGCGACTGGCCGGCGGCAAAGTGGGAGCAGACGAAGCAGATGCTGGTGGTGTGGAAGAGCAGGCGGATGGCCACGCCTCCTTTATTGCCCGTAGCCCCGCCCATCCCGGTTTTCACAGTATCCACGGCAACATCCCTGGGAAAAAAATATTGAATGCATGAGTTGATTTGTCAATAAGTCGACAGGTGTCTCGTGACGCGGTGCACAGCTCTTACCGGATGAAGGGGGCGTGCTGCGGGCGGATGAAGACGAACAGGCACACGCCCACCAGCTGCTCTGAAGCAAGCAGCACGTACTTGTGGTCCCGCGACAAGTTCTTTTGCAGCTCCGCCGCCCAAAGTTTCTGGTTTGTAGTGCTGAGAAAAAAACAGAAATGTCTGTCATAATAATGCAGAAAA
Source organism: Pseudoliparis swirei (assembly GCF_029220125.1). NCBI lineage: Eukaryota > Metazoa > Chordata > Actinopteri > Perciformes > Liparidae > Pseudoliparis > Pseudoliparis swirei. The sequence goes on from NC_079390.1 coordinate 5,257,960, forward strand.
AGAAAACACCAAATAATCGGAAGCTGGAATCTTGCACACGTACCTGGCACTGACGATATTTCCGGCATTGAGTTCAACCATTTCCTCAAAGCCGATGGCAAAGATATCGATGGGGTTTGCTTTGCTATCTGTCAAGAAAAAGAATACACAACCGTCAACACATGTCTGATAAAAAATATTATTATATCTTCACGTAATAGAATGTTGTGAGCAGTAGAGTGAATATTTATTCTTGTTCAGGTAAATGCATCCACCTAGAAAATGTTCAGTTTGAACAATGTCAAGAGAAAAAAACATTTAGCTCCCTGGACCTCATGAAGTAAATAACCCTGAAATATAGAAATCATTCAGTAACTTCCTGAATTCTTGCCAGTAGACACTCAAAGATACCGACCCTGGCCAAGAAATAGTCTGGCACATAAACATTCTTTAAACCAGAGATTTAACAAATAGCATCTGAGATATTTTGTTTAGACGTTCTGATAGAAACGCCTCTCAAACATAACTTCCAGACATGACATTTACCACCAGTGTGCAGGTGAATAATCACCGACGTACCCTGGAACTCGGGATGCCCGGCCTTCTTTGGAGCGTCCAACAGCCAGTCGTTGAGCGTCTGGTTGCGGAAAGCGATGCTGCGAAACTGTTTCCCCCCGTTGACATTCCAGGTGCCGACGCCCACTCGGATCTGCTTGGGCCTCGTGTATTTATGGTGGTTCTGACACATTCCCAGCAATACCCTCGGGGAGGCTGCAGAGGGGAGGAGAAGTGTGATTAGAGAGTAACATGGTGTGTGTCTGCAGGAAGGCAGGCGGGCAAAACAAACAAAACAAAAAATGGTGAACAATCTCATCGAACCTAAAGGGAGAACATCCAAATACAACAGAGGGAGACTGAAACGACGTCCGAAAAACACGGGGATCGTGGGATAAAGGACACAAACCAGAGCTCTGGTTGAAATACATAAATACAGATAACATTCAAAATAAATCAAACCATGGTTCATTCCTGTCTATAAATTTCCACTCAAAATGATGTTTCCCCGTGAATGGGTTTTTCCTAATCCGATGTGAGGTCCTGGGACAGGGATGTCCTATAGGTACAGATTGTAAAGCCCGTTTATGCAAATTCATAATTTGTGATATTGGGCTAAACATAATAAACTGAATTGAATGTTACATTTAATTGCAAAATTCAGCATTCTTGAGAATCACTATTGCAAAAGCCTGATGATGTGGAACAGACAAGGGAGAGGGTTCAACCACGACTAAAACAGGTACGATAATAAATGAATGAACAATAATGGGAGGAGCAAACACAAAATGAGAGGACAGCGATGTGACGGGGGATGAAAAGATCCATCTGCTGCGTCAGTTACTATACCTGATTGTAAGATGGGCTCAGTGACTAAGATTGTGAGCAGGGAGGGAGAGAAGGGAGAGAAGGGCGGGTTAACCAGTGCTCCAACAGATAATTCTAGCAGAGCAGTCGGTCAGCATTAATCTCACCGGGACAGAGAGCTGTGACACATGGAGATTACAGCGACGCAGACAAACCCTTCTATCCTCCTAACAGGGCTACAGGTCTAAACAACTCCTCCACGATGTAGCAGAAGAAATATAAAATATTCACGCTGAAAAAATGTAAAAGGAGCAAAAACGTTGCATTTGTAACATTATTCAAATGTACTTTTTTTTAACCCTCCTGTTACCTTCACATTTACTAACATATTTTACCCTCGGGGTCAATTTGACCCCAGCAATTAGAACCTCCAGAAAATTATTAGAATTAATATTGTTTCCCAAGTTTAAGTGTGAGGTACTTTATGTTTGTTTGTTGACTACCTAAATAGCCCTTTAAATATATAAAACAGTTGATATTTCTTATATGTTTGACACAGTGAAAAACAGCCTGGGGTCAAATTGACCCCAAAGAACACCGACATTAAACATTGAATGGGGTCAAATTGACCCGAAAGGTAACAGGAGGGTTAATAAAGATGTGATCCGTTGACATTGATAAAATAATATATGTCATATGTTGTAAAGATTTTACTGTAAAGACTGGAAGTAGTGAGCAAGGCCCGAGCCTTATCCGCCAAATCACTGTTGAGCGTGGAGCCCAGCCTCAGGATGTCGATGGCCTCCTGCTTCGAGCTGTCGAAGAAGTTGTTCTGGATGGTCCTCGTCACGGAACGAGCGCCATCTTTGAGCTTTCCCGCCTACAGTCGCAAAAAAGATAATACAAAAATGATATTAGGCACTCGCTTAGTTGATGTGAAAAAAAAAAGTGTACTTCCCACTCCAACCGCAGAAGAGAAGAAAAGGAGGAGCACATGAGGCCGATCAGAGTCATTTTTAACGAACCGGGAAGAATCAAAACCGTAAAAATAAAAATCACTGATTGATGTGCAACATGCGACATGGTGATCTTTTTTTATTGATTCCTCCGAGTTCATCCAATCAAGAGTAAGCAGATGTAACTCGATGATGCAGGCAAAAATCAAAACAAAGTGAATGGTCGTGACATTATTCGAAATGAAAAATGACTAATTTTGAATTTGGATCTTTGGAAACAAATTTCTGGAGCTTTTGAGAGTTTCCTGGTCAAAACAGTATGCATCACATACCTGAAGGGAAATAAAAGATTTGTTTTGTATTGTTTTTAAATAAAGAGGTCCCAACTATCCCAGCATCCTCATCATCATCATCCTCATCAAACCAACAGACACTGAGATAAACAATTCACCAGAAATAGACCCACAGCTCAAAAACAACATGGACTGCCTTATTCACTTACCACAGAAGTAGGGAGGTCCAGAGGACGGCAAAAAGAGATATCACACAAGAGTTTAGAGAGTGAAGCACACAGAGAAGATGAACTCTGTCACTGCAACACCTGCACATTATCTTAAGTGTTATTTATGGTTCTAGATCTCATTTGAAAAGGTATCACATTTTAGATCCACAGTTGGTTCACCTTTACTGTACATTGCCAGAATGTGGTCCATTTCTTTAAGCAGACGTTTAATTATTGGGGGAAAACATACACACATCTGGAAATCTTGCCATATATTGTGTATCAGTGTTTATCTAGATTGTCTTTTTCCAGAGTGACGATGTAAATATCCAAGCCCAAAACCATAATTCAACTTCTAAGTCCCTCTTGCTTCACGAGAAGACAAATATAAACCAAATAACTAAAAATACAACAGATTCCATACTGTGGTTTTGCTGAATTTGCTTTTATCAAACGCTGTCATGCACTTCTTCATCTCCCCAGCAGGCGGAGCGAGACCATAACGGGCTGAAATCAATCAAACCTGAAATCCTTCATCAAATGCAGCTGTGATAACCTGCTGTGCCTTAATATGATGCCTCCATGATGAAACTGTGAATTACTGTGAACTTGTATTTGTTGTGTGTATTTTGTGTGTCTCTTTTTGTGTACCTTGGCCTTGCCATCCAGGGCGCCAGTGCCCGCATAGATCTTACTGACGGAGTCTCCGTTGGCAGACCACATGGTCCGGAAGACCTCCTGGAACCTGGCGACCAGCTGGGGTTTCTCCGTCAGTCCCATTTCCTCCAGTTGCTTTGGCAGCATCTGGTGAGGAACAGGGGGGGGGGGGGGGGGTTTAAGACTATGATCATCAATATTAAAAGACAATGGACTTTGACGGAAGAACGCCGAATGCTATTTCATAACAAAAACTAGAACGGGCACTCGGTAGAGCGCATACCTTCGCATATCACAAGATTAGGCATTGAATTATGAACATTTTGGCATTAGTTGCATGCCAATTGGATAGAAATTGACCGTGCTATGGTAAAAAGAAGATGTTGACCTTTTCATGACCTTGACCTTTGACCCGATCGATCCCAAAATCTAATCAAATGGTCCCCGGATAATAACCATTCATCCCACCAAATGTCATGCGATTCAAGAAGATTTTGACCTTTTCATGACCTTGACATTTGACCTGATCGATCCCAAAATCTAATCAAATGGTCCCCGGATAATAACCAATCATCCCACCAAATTTCATGCGATTCGGTTCAATACTTTTTGTGTTATGCGAGTAACACGCATACAAATAAATAAACTAGAACGGGCACTCGGTAGAGCGCATACCTTCGCATATCACAAGATTGGGCATTGAATTATGAACATTTTGGCATTAGTTGCATGCCAATTGGATAAAAATTGACCGCGCTATGGTAAAAAGAATATGTTGACCTTTTCATGACCTTTTCATGACCTTGACCTTTGACCCAATCAATCCCAAAATCTAATCAAATGGTCCCCGGATAATAACCAATCATCCGACCAAATTTCATGCGTTTCGGTTTAATACTTTTTTACTTATGCGAATAACACGCATACAAATAAATAAATAAATAAATACACAGCAATCAAAACATTACCTTCCGCATTTTCAATGCGAAGGTAACAAGAGCATTCTGCTTAAGACTATTACCTCAAGGGCAAAGAAGGCCTGGACACTGTTGGTTCGATCCAAACAGTCCAGGCAGTTGGTCCTAATGGTCCCACCTTGAGTCCTAAACAGACACAATGTTGTAATGTTACGGATGGATAACAATGATGACATTTACTACTATGTAATGCATGTCTTTGACCTAGTTCCTCACCTGACGATGCCCGTCTCTGCAGAGTAGTAGAAGAAGCCGCACTCCTCGATGAACTTGTTGAGGTAGGGTTTGAGGACACTGTGGAGTTTGTCCGCTTTGCCCCCCTTCACATTTTGATGGTAGTCAAAGTTCACCATCTTCACGGCTGATATGTGCTCCGATGCCTTCAGGTGACTCTGAGAGTGAGAGAGTGAGAGAGAGAGAGAGGAGAAGAAGTTTGAACTGATGCAAAACATGTTGGTGTGTTTCCTGTTTCCTGCTAAGTCAATAATGCAAACCCAACTAGAACAGGCACTCAGTAGAGCGCATACCTTCTCATTTCACAAGATTGGGCATTGAATTATGAACATTTTGGCATTAGTTGCATGCCAATTGGATAAAAATTGACCGTGCTATGGTAAAAAGAAGATTTTGACCTTTTCATGACCTTGACCTTTGACCCGATTGATCCCAAAATCTAATCAAATGGTCCCCGGATAATAACCAATCATCCCACCAAATTCCATGTGATTCAAGAAGATTTGACCTGTTCATGACCTTTGACCTTGACCTTTGACCCGATCGATCCCAAAATCTAATCAACTGGTCCCCGGATAATAAACAATCATCCCACCAAATTTCATGCGATTCGGTTCAATACTTTTTGAGTTTTGCGAATAACACGCATACAAATAAATAAATAAATAAATACACGGCGATCAAAACATAACCTTCCGGCATTTTCAATGCGAAGGTAATAAATACACGGCGATAAAAACATAACCTTCCGCATTTTCAATGCGAAGGTAATGAGTTCTAAGGAAACCTTTTGATTGTAGTCCGTGAACATGAAGCTAATGTTTTAAAAAACAGGGCTCAGTTGACCGCTGGAAATACTATCAAGTGTGTTACCTCAATGAAAAGATTGACATTACAGATAAGACCGGCGACGGCCCACGGCGAAGGAACCACAGTGTTTCACATACAGAGGGAAAATTAAAAGACGCCCTGCATTTTTCTTTTCTTGTGCACTTAAATCCACACTGGAGGAGACAGCATTTCTGGATATGACCAACCAGAAGGAGCCTTTAAGATTAATCAATGTAACGTTTTTGTGACACAAAAAAGGGAAATGTGACCCGACGAGCTCAAGGTACATTCATTGGGATAAGAATCGGTTTTGATGCTCGCCATTTGCTGCCGGTGTTGTTTTGGACTAGATCCTCTTTGTGAGGAGTATCTGATAAATGTCTTGTGGTTCGTGTCTGTGTAAAAAAGGGACATGAGAATCTCTGTTCTCACCTGAAAAGCTTTGCTGAGCATGTGCTCCCCTTCCTTGCCCCCGAGCAGGTTGATGATCACTTGTTTACCGTACAGCCTCCGCAGTGCAGTGAAGTGTCTGGACAACAAATATACAAATCGCATCATGAGCATTGAAATGTCCTCACAGACTAATACTGCATACATTCCAACAATTATCAGAACACATTAAAGTCTCCATGCTTAAGCTTGTTAATTACACACAATGGACGCTGCAGCCTCGGTTCATATATCAGAGACACAATACCGAGGCACAACGGTGACAAGCCGCTATCACGTTTCTTTTGACAAACTGTTACTTGTACATGTGCGGTAAAGGAATGAACATGACTTTGAACGGGATTTGGCACACCGGCAACGACAACAAAAATGTGGATTCAGGCTTCATTTTTGGAGTAAGCAGGGAAATATTATTGTAAAAAGCACAATAGGTCTTTTTACGTATTTGTATTTAAATGCATATTTCTTCAGCAGTTAGATTCGCTCCCTAAAATAGGAAATATAACTATGTATATGATGGGGAGGCGTGTGTTTGTAAAGACAAAGAAGAGACACTTGGATAATAACGGGCCTTTGGACAAGCTGGTGAAATACACTGCAGGAATAGATGGAGCGGCAGAGAGAGTGGAGGACCCGGGCTGCTGTTGGGGTTTATAAAAACATGTTCTTGTTAGCTTTGTACTGTCTTAGGAATTTCAACACAGACGTCTCGTCACTGCAGAAACCGACGATATGCAAAAACAAAAACAAAAAAAGGATGAGTCACACGTCCCGATTTGGGGAGATGCCGAGAAAGACGAGATGCATTGGTGTGAGAAAATGATTCATTTGTTTCAAGATATGATCGGTGTCCCATCTGACGTGCTCGTCTCGACATGTTCAGGGTGCTAAAAAGCAAAGCAAAGGGGGTGGGGGGGAGTTGATATCTGGGCTCAGCTGTCAATCCTTAAAAGTCCAAGATATCTAGAAATTAGAGAACCACTTCATATATTTTCCAGCATCATGTTGCCTTGAACTCATTGGCTGCTCTGAGACTGATGACCGAGGAACGTTCATGTGGGAGGAGCCAGACGTGGTGCCATCAAGGTGTGCCCCAGTGACTAGAGGTGGAGGGTCTGCATTGTGGAGGGGGACTTCCGTGTCCCGAAGGAAAACACCAACTCTGGAGGATGTTGGGGGCGACTGCGGGTCAGTGGTTATAGCAGGTCCGTCTTTCAATCAGGGGGTCGGAGGTTCAATCCCCACCCTAGTCGATGCGTCCTTGAGCAAGACACTTAACCCTGAATTTCTCCTTATGAATGTAACACGATTGTAAGTCGCAGCTACACATTCTTAACATTTATGTACACGCAGAACATTTCAATTACCTTTCGAATGCTGGCGCGTTCGCCTCAAATCCCCTCGAGAGTTTGACGCGATGAGAACCGACCTGCAGGTCAGAGACAGCCAGAAAAGACACAAAAGAGACACGAGTCACCCTGTTCTTCACTGAGAATCAAACCCGGAAAAGCAAAGTTGCGCACACACACACAGACACACACACACAGACACAGACACACACATTGCAGATGACTAGAAAACCTAGAGGTGAAGTTGTGAAGGCATTTTTGGATGTGTGTAAACGAGACCTTCATGGTGAAGAAAAGAAAGAAAATACGGACGACAGGGCAACGCAGCCAAAGGACATGTGTTCATACGAAGACACCGAGCAGCGGAGAGAACCCGTGCCCGTCACCTTTCTTGCGACTTTTAATCCATTTTTTTGGGTTGCCTTTTACCTCCATGCTTGCCTTTTAGTCTCGCTATATATTTTATCATTTTGAAAGAATACGGGTGGCGACTGAATCCCGAGAAACACCAAAGCGCATTACAGCGCATTTTTTTCTCAATCTCTCGCTTTCTAAAAGTTCTTCTCATCCCGTCTCTAATGGCATGTCATTAACCAAAAAGAGCAACATCTAAATGTCATCATCCCTCCTGCAGCACTCAATATCTGCCACCTTTTTCTCCTTCTGGTCAAAAAGCAACACAGATGCATTGTGGGTCTAAGCCAGTCAGATTGATTACTACCACTGCATTGTCTCTGCATATGCCAGTTTGGGGAGGTTTGGTTTTGGCATGCGATGCTCATCATTTTGCTCCCTGCTGCTGCCATTTTGTCACTCCTCACTTACTCTTTCTACTGTTGTGCGGGAGCGCTTTGCATATTTAATAACTTCCTGTGGCTCAGGTTACAGCTGCTCAGCGTGGACCAAAACCGTACCACATCTTACTCCCACCCAACTGTGACAGACGACACCCGGAGGGTAATTTGTGAACTCAAGTTCTGACTTTGATTGCTTAAAGCTAAAAGTATTAAATGCACAAAGGTTACATATATCACGCAACTTACAAGGTTTGTCCTCGTCTGTTAATCATAGACGTTCCTCAACCAATTCATTAGATATCTGAATCCGTCATTGATTTATTACATGTTTAAATGTTTAGGATTTCTTTCAATTTAATACTGCTTAAAGTACAGAGCATTTTGGTAAATGACATTGTGGTGCCACATGCGATCATATTCCACTTATGGTCTTTTTCCCAAAACAACCATAAAATAATGATAAACTAAGATTGCATAATCAACCAGGACTCTAATAGACCAAGAGGGGGGCAACCCTACCACTTTAATAATTAACATTGTCCTCAGTATTGTAATTCACCACTGGTTCTAATGTAAACTAACTCTGCCGAGATCAATAACTCTGCTTCAGAATAAAACTGAAACTAGTATGGAAAGGGACGATTAAGCCGACAAAGCCACAGTGGGTAGAGGGGAATAAGAGCTAAAATAGTGCATCTTAAAAGCAGGAAGACTGAAGTTCTGTCTGAAAACAACCCTGAGCCCACAACCCTGTGTTTTGAACAAATCGTAGACATCGGTAGGTGACCAATATAGACTTGGCTTCTCTTAACCCTCGAAGAGATTTAGCAATTTTTGTTCCAGATTGTCAATTGTACACCTATCCAGTTTCCTAAAGGAATAACATCAGCTTAAGTAGGAAGTGGTGAGGGGATGTTTTCAGACCAGGCTCTCACCTGACCAAAGAAGTCTGGGAGCTGAGGGAAACAGAAAAAGGCCCTTTACCAACCACTATATCTACCACTGACCTCCCCCACGTCTGATCTAATCCACCAATCTGTGCAATGTCAGGACAAGGGCAGCAGCATGTTTATGGCATGCATTCAATGGGTGATCCTAGTCCGTGCTTTATATCTCCACAGGAGAGGTACTGGGTAACAATTCAGAATGGAATTGCCTTGGTTTCCCCCCCTTTGGCATTGCACAGAGAAAGCCCTAACTGCAGAATGAAAGCCCCAGCACCAGCAAGAGCTAAAAAAAGAAGAAGATTATACCAGGTGCGGGTTGTCATCCATCCAATTACGGTGCCGATTCTCATTCAGGTGCAACAAAACACCCTTAATGGACTTTTTCTGAACACAGCATGGACAAAATGTGTTAAAACTAGGTTAAAAGATATCTAGTGTAATTACAGGGAGAAGTTTCAGTCCCCAAATATGCCAAATACAGAGTATTTTAATAAAAAGTGTTTGGCAAGAGCTCCCCATAGGCCTCATCAGAGTTCAGAGGTTACACTTACAGTGTGTAATCAACTGGGTCTGATTGAGCCTGATCTGCAACGGCAGTATTTAGAGAACGGGCAGGACTTTGACACAAACATGAAAGCTGCTTTAGGATTTTCATACCATGTGGGTATAAATATAAGAAACCCTCACGGCCACGAGTCGATGCTGGCTTCATAGGATGGATTTAATTTCCATTACCTGGATTCCTGGCTGCTCCCAGAAAAGAGGAATGGACCCACGGATCTGGATGAAGGATGAGGCTCTGTCATCCAGGAAAATAACCTGTCCAAAACAAGAGGAATGTTTGGTTCAGCTCATTTGCAATGTGAAAGAAATACAAGCTGTAAATACACTGTATTAAAACCACCTATAATAAAACCTACAGTATTGTTACAGAAGGATTGAAAGAACATAAATGGAACGTAATATAGCCTTTATACACTGTTAAAAAGATATGGAATTAAAAATACTTAAATTATTCTCAAGGAGAAATCGTGTCATATGTCGAGGAGCTACATCTTTTGGCACTTTGCTAATGACACATTTTTGAGGCTGAAATCATTTATCAGCATGACGAAAAGCTGTCAACACTACAGGGGCTGGCCAAAATAACCAGAACACCTGACAGTACAAAATCTTCTCACACAAAAACCCTGCAATTTCCGCTACAAATATGTCCAATTTCTATTTAGACTTCTACAGAGATGTTGAATAACCTGTATGGTAATTTTTTTTATTATAGGAAACTATTGGTGCAGCTACAATTGTAGAAGTTCCAGTTATTCTGCCAAACAGACAGCTGTGTGTTTGTTTCCTGAAACGGGAACTATAAAATGAAACAAAGCCATTTCCTACAATGAAGAGAACCAGGAAGTAAGCTTGCATTTTCAGATATACATTTTGTCTTCTGATAATGTGCTGACTCGGCAATAAAAGCAAAATACTGATTGGACTGAAAGGCTTTAGACCAATAAATCAGTGTGCTGAGATATCAGCATTATTATCACCCTGCTGGTTTTCATGCCAGGGTTTAATGTTACCTATGAATCTATAATACATTTTATTCAAACAATGTCATTCCACAGTGAGGGCACAAAATGCGAGAGGAACAGTGTTTCACCCCAAGGTTGGATCAGGTTTGCGCCTCACCAGTCGATAGATAACCAGTGTTTGAACAGGCTGTATTATCCAAGGTCATGTGACCAGGCACAGAGCATATAAGATCGGATAGAACCATGTTATCAAACTGACCCCAAGGGAGATCCAATAAAGCGGTCACCTGTTCAGTCTCCACAAAGTTGGCCACCTGTCCGTCGTCATTTGTCCCTCGGACGTTGAATCGTGTGCCGGCCCGCTCCGAGCTGAGGCGGGAGAAGATGCACGCCTTGGCCTGTTTGTGTCCTGCGTAGATGGTCCTGATCTCCACGCCGCCGCACATCAGCCTCAACAGCCAGTCGTCACAGTTCACTCCGTAGTGTTTCAGGTGCAGGTGCAGAGATTGGTTCCTATTGTTTAAAGCAAGACCCACGAGATTAAAACACACAGAATAAATTCAGTACGAACAGTGAATCTTCACACTTAAGTTGCAAATCACACAGCCCCCATATCACACATTCAGCAGAAATTTCAACAGAAGGAGTGTGCAGAATGCGGAACATTGATTTAGTCCATATGCACTATTTCAGAGATTGTTAAAGCCAAACACATGCCTATTAATCTCCTTTTAACCAGGGAACAGTAATCGTGTCATGCTTTTACCAAAAGAAGCGGTTATCTGTCGTGTCCTCTAGGATCCTGCGATGTGCATTGAGACTTAAGTCCATGCTGACACCAGTGGCAGACCAGGCAAAGTAGAAGTGTCCCGAGTTCAAGACCTTTCGCACTTCGGCGATGCGGTCCTCATCTCCTGAATCGTTCTTCAGCGATATGAAGTCTGTCTGCGTGACCCTGAACACCTCAGAATCCTGCACCTTCCCCACAGAGCTGCATCCGGTCACAACCACCAGACTGTGGAGCATGGCGTCACCTAAGGGGAGTATGCCAAAAAAGAAAGGGACATGAGCATGACAAAAATGCATGGAAATAATAATAATAATACTACTTCGAATATATATAGCACTTTTCTTCCCACTCAAATAAGCTTAGAAACCCAAAGACGCTTGTAAAGATAAAAGCAAGCAGTATGTTAATAGATCTGGAACATTGCATTAAGAAAGGAGACAATAAAACCTAAGGCCTAAAGGACTGGACAATAAACAGTTAATTAAACTTTTGTGCCACTCCTTATAAGGAAAATCACCAGCCAGTCAAATCTCAGTCATCTTTAAGACTGAGCTTCAATGTTGTATGCAGCTTTTCCCCCTTGTTGTGATAACAAGAGCCTTCAAGGTCATGTGCAAGGGCAGGAGAAAGCAGCTTAGAAGTAAGAAGACCAAGAAAAGAAAACAGGGCCTTCAAAGTCACAATGGTCAGAATCTGGACTGCAGCCACGAAATGTCTGCAACACTGAGCAATGAAAAGAGAAGATGTGTCTGTAGCTTACCCAGGTTTAGGCGGAGGACGCCCAGGATGCCGTAGGCATCAAGAATCTTGGCATATGAGTTTTTAATGGCATCCTTCTCGGCCGCCGCTAGAAGACAAACAGCAATGTATGAAAAAGGTTGGGAGTGCTCTCCTTCAAACCTTAAAAGGTAAATACAGCCTGCGACATAATCATAGCACCGAATAACATCCATCAAATGAAAGTAAATGCCGTGTCCCTTATCTCTCTTTAGAGTGCAATCAAACAAGAGCTCTTACACAGAACGGCGACAGCCCCAGATTCAAACATGAGGCATTCTTCCCGGCTCCTAGTTTCCACGATGACACTGTAGGGAGGTGGGTCCAGCTTGTGGTAGATGCGATATCCCTTGCTGAAGGCCATTGTTGATCCAAGATGAAACAACTAGGTGATTACCTGGAACCAAAGAGACAGAATAAATGAGCCTTTTCAGATCAGAGATACTCACAATCAAATACAACATCTATAATTAAATGGCTACTAGAACGTATAACGGCTCATTGCTTATTGATTGAGGGGTTACTGATATGATCATACATCCCCTTTGTGAAGCTCACGTTAGAACTGGACTAAGAATTAAACTAAATATTAAACAATATATATTAAATAGCTGTACACCACAAATATGACTGTGAGGAATACAATTTTGGGGGTTGCAATATTTGACATTTTAACCCCTAGAAATTATCTATCGTATCATGAAATCTTCAATTGCGGAATTGGACCATCATTTCCGGGCAGCAGCTCAAGGCCCAAACATACGGCGAACTAACTCAGCTTGTAAACCGAATTTCGCTGGTAGCCCGGAGATGAAGAGCAGCCCGGAGACGGTCAACGATCCCGTTAGGCCGGGGGGCTGAAACACCATCAGTCCTGACACCGTCAGTCACGACTTTAAAAAAGCACTAGCAGGAGGCGAAGCTAACGCGGACGGTTACCCCGGGCCACCGAGCTTCATCCCAGGATTGTGTGCACGTTAGAAACCGACTCACCAAACGAGAGTGACGAGCCGATAAAGCTGTCTTGTGCTCATCTCCTGCCAGACGATGACGTTAGCTACGTTAGCTAAATTAATCGCAGAGGTAAGCTATGATGCGCTAACTGACGATATGTTGATGATGGTACAACCTGCATTTCCAGGGTGATAATCTCACGTTTGCTAGTGCATTGATGTTCACGGCTCGTTCAGTTGGGCCTGCGCATGTTTAAAACACAAATGATGCTCTATCTCACTGTTGTATATTCAATTTAAAATACATCAATGAAGGGCTGAGGATTTCGACTTACCGTCTGCCCCCGCCGGGTTGATACTCCGCTGTCACAACACGATTCTTCCCGGTGTGTTGGCAAAATGGTACATTCCAAACTCCAAGCACGCCTACATCACGTTACCGTAATACCTCAAATGCGCGCGCGCGTTCGCACCAGGGCAACGGAAATACAATATTTATAGTAAATACCGGTAAAACATATATTATAGAAAAATGTTCAAGCTATATCTAGTGGACGTTCGTTGGGAGTATTTTCAAAACACGTCAATGTGCAATAAAGAGGCTGGGTACAGTATATCACAATTATTCTCATCCGATTTTGCTCATGATTGACAGCTCCACCGATCGAATCAACACAGCCTTGAAAGACTGCTGTCCAATCGTATATGATAAAGGGCGGGACTTCAGCTTTCATAACAAGCGCCCGACATAAGAACCGCATACTTCTCTTTTAACAAGGAAGCAAATGTCGGCTCTAACTATCTTGCAGCCTTTATAATTATTTAATCAAAACATGACCGGAACGTCTATTTAAGAGGTAAGAGTTATACTGCATGTTCTTGTCAACATATTGTGTTAAAATTAGGTTAAGTTAAAGACTAAGTTGAGTGTTGTGCTCCATTGAGTGCTATGTATGTGTGTTAAACATTGGCCTAGCAACGCTTATCCTGTATTATTGACTAAAACAAAGTAACGTTACAAGGTCGTTATCTTACTTTCAAACTGTCAGATACTGTTGGATCAATAATGCACTTGTTATGTAACTCTGATCAATGATTCTCAAAAACGACCAAACAAATATTAGCTAAACTTCCACGTGGAATCTGTCTTATGACTTGTCTCCGACATCATATTGAAGAAAGATACGGTTCATGTCATAACTCGTCAAACCCGTGTTAAAGATAACAATTCATAAAAACAGAATGGGATTAAGCTGTTAGTATGTTATTTACATTTTTAAGAACATGGTATTTATACACTGCTCAAAAAAATTAAAGGAACACTTTTTTTATCAGGGTATGGCATGAATTCAATTGCACTTTTTTGATAATTATCTGATCAGTTAAGTAGCAGATGGGGTTGTTAATCAGTTTCAGCTGCATTGGTGTTGATGGAATTAACAACAGGTGCACTAATGGTGCGTTCACACCGGACGCGTCGAAAAAATTCTCGACGCGTCTGACGCAGCAGTCGAAAAAGTGTGTTCAGACGCGTCGCGACTGCAGAGTACTTCCACTTTTTAGTGGACTGAGCTGCACTCTCACTGCGCTTCTCGCTGCTCTCTCTCTTCTTCTCTCTTTGATACGTGTCTCTGAGACTTTTCCACCTCCGGCGGCAGATCTCCTCTGCCATGAAACACATATGCCGGCGGTTGGTTCATAGTAAAGTACAACAAATAGCTTCTCTAACCTTCTTCCACGCTTCAACTTTATAGCTATACGGTTTCGGTAAGTAAAAAGAGTCGTGTCATAAAGTTCGGGGTGCCCACAGACGGCGACAATAATCTTTTCCTCCACTTTCTAAACCGGCAGGACGATGACTGGCTGACGCAACTATGACTCACGCGTTTTTGCTGCGGGAGTTGGGAAATTTCAACTCGCGCGTCGACGAGCTGCGTCTGTTCGCTCTGTTCGCCCCGCAACAATGAGACGACCCCCAAAATAGGACTGGTTTTGCATGTGGAGGCCATTTCAAGTTTCTCCCTCTTGATCCCTTTGACTGGTTTTTCCATTAGTGTTGGCTTTAGCTAGAGTCATTATCTCTACTGGGAGCATGAGGCGATTTCTTAACCCTACAGAAGTTGCACAGATTGTCCAACTCCTCCAGGACGGCACATCCATGCGTGCCGTTGCAAGGAGATTTGATGTGTCTCCCAGCACAATCTCCAGAACATGGAGGAGATTCCAGGAGGCAGGCAGTTACTCTAGGAGAGCTGGACAGGGCCGTAGAAGGTCCTCAACCCATCAGCAGGACCGATATCTGCTGCTTTGTGCAAGGAGGAACGGGTTGAGCACTGCCCGAGCTCTACAGAATGACCTCCAGCAGGCCACTGGTGTGAATGTCTCTGCCCAAACAGTCAGAAACAGACTTCATGAGGGTGGCCTCAGGGCGCGACGTCCTTTCGTGTGCCCTGTGCTCACTGCCCAGCACCGTGGAGCTCGATTGGCATTTGCTAGAGAACACCAGTATTGGCATGTCCGCCTCTGGCGCCCTGTGCTTTTCACAGATGAGAGCAGGGTCACCCTAAGCACCTGTGATGGACGTGAAAGGGTCTGGAGAAGCCAAGGAGAACGCTATGCTGCCTGCAACATTGTTCAGCGTGATCGGTTTGGTGGTGGGTCAGTGATGGTCTGGGGAGGCGTATCCACGGAGGGACGCACAGACCTCTACAGGCTAGAGAACGGCAGTCTAACTGCCATTAGGTATCGGGATGAAATCCTTGAACCCATGGTCAGACCCTACGCTGGTGCAGTAGGTCCTGGGTTCCTCCTGATGCACGACAATGCCCGACCCCATGTGGCAAGGGTACGCAGGCAGTACCTGGAGGATGAAGAAATTGATGCAATTGAATGGCCCTCACGATCACCTGACCTAAACCCGATAGAACACCTCTGGGACATTATGTTTCGGTCCATCAGACGCCGCCAGGTTGCTCCTCAGACTTTACAGGAGCTCACTGATGCCCTTAGACAGATCTGGGAGGACATCCCACATTAGGAGCATGCCGCAACGTTGTCAAGCATGCATACAAGCACGTGGGGGCCACACAAGATATTGAGAAGCATTTTGAGTTGCAGAAATTTAATTTTGGCAAAATGGACTAGCCTGCCACATAATTTTTTCACTTTGAGCCCTCTGTAGGCTGAAAACTGTTATTTCCATCAAAGATGTGGCATCCTTTCGTTCCTAAGACATTAAACTGTTCATATCAGTATAGATATCCAACATAATTTTTTTTCACATTGAGATCTGATATGTTTTCAAAGTGTTCCTTTAATTTTTTTTGAGCAGTACATTGTCATGTGACTGAACTACCCAACTCATATCTGCTCAGACATGTCTTTTTAAAATTGTATTAATGTACTATCATATCTGTGCTGATGTTACTCTAAATGTGTTTTTCTCATCCTTTTTTTTAGGGGATATTGCAGCCCCTCAAAATGAAGGGTCTTTTCCTCGTGGAGCCGGTGGTTGCACTGTACGCTTTCTCCAGTTTTCTCATCTATCCTCTTCTGCAGCAGTATGTGTACCGGAGGCTCTGGCAGGACCTGACACACACGCCCTATCCCATCTCTGACAATGCCTCCAGATGTGCAGACAACAACAACAGCAGCAACCAATCCAGCTACCATGAGGTTAGTCACTAGTCACCGGATGTAAGAGAGTATATATATAAGTAATTATAGGTCATTTTAAATTAACAATATTTTGAACGTGTTGATATCTTTTTAATTCCTCTTCCATATAAATCACGCTAAGAATTAATGCACTGTATAAACTCCTCCAGTATCCACTTGAGTAAAATATTCAGTATAAGAAGTACTTTGATTTTGTAATGGTATTAATACTCTTTCTTCTAATATTGTATTATATTGGAACTATATTACACATATTTTTGAGACAGGAAAATGAAACTTCTACTCTTCCTTATGTTTTCTACCTCCTACATTGTTAGGTATCTGATCATAGTCTCAGGCATTTCTGTGTGAAGCTGTATGTGTTGAGCAATAATACTGACAGAACGTAACCTCGAGCTCAAAAGCCAATAATTGTTCATGCATACTGTAGGTGCATCATCCATAACTGCAGGCACAGGACAGTTTCCTATAAACCTAGATCACCTCTCGCAAGACAGCTCGGGTTAATTATTACATAATCGCATATTAATTCACAGCAAGTAAGACTGCAGCACACCAAGGTCTACCACCTGTAAATATTTAGAAGAAATATATTTCTCTCCAAAAGTAATCTAGTAACATATTTATAGAGGAAGAATGAAACTAAGTAGAGAAGTGAGAAAAAACACATTAAACATGTTAAACACAAACCATATTTTGGGAAATAGCCACTTCTGCTTCTGATGCACTGAAGAACACCTAATTTCCATTGGCTCTGAATAAGAAAACCTCTCAGGAAGCACACATGGCAGAGCTTTTATTCTGTTAAATTTCATAACACTGGCATGCCACTCTTATGTTTTAATTTGTGTCATTTTTGGACTTACCCATGTTCTCTCTGTGTGTTTTCAGGAGGTGCAGAGGCAAGCGTCTCTCTTCTCCCTTTACTCTGAGCTCTTCTCCACAGTCCCCTCGTTGGTTGTCACCCTCCTGCTCGTGGCCTACAGTGACCGGGGAGGACGCAAGGTCACGATCATCATGCCTTTAATTGGCACGTTAATATACACCCTGACCTTGCTGTCGGTTTCCTACTTTGAGCTCAACATTTACTTGCTGATCGTCGGCTCGTTTTTCTGTTCTCTGTTCGGCGGCCTGGGCACATTCCTGGGGGGCGTCTTCGCCTACATAGCGGACTTGTGCGAGGACGGCCGACAGAAGACGCTGCGCATGGCTGGAGTGGACATGATGATCGGCCTGTTGTCCGGGGTGGCTGCGCTATCCACCGGCTACTTTCTGAGAGCCACAGGCTTCAACTGGCCTTTCCTAACCTCTGCGTTGTCTCAGTGCTTGAACCTGCTCTTTGCAATTTTCATCCTAGAAGAGACCGTGACGAACACTGACGTCGTGATATCAGACGGCTCTCCTCAGCGCTCAGCCGTGAAGCAAATGATCTACGGGATCTACGACATGTTTGCAAGGGCCAGCCGCAAGAGTAGGACTCTCTTGGTCCTCCTGATGGTCATCTTCACCAGCTTCTCCTTCGCCTACGTGGGTGGGGGCTCCTTGATGACGCTATATGAGCTGAATAAGCCACTCTGCTGGAGTGAGATTTTGATCGGCTACGGCACAGCAATGTCCACCACAGTGTTCCTGGTCAGTTTTGTGGTGGTGTCGGCGTTCACCTACTGCGGTGTGCCACAGCTGTTCATCATCCTGACGGGGATCCTGTCCGTCATATCAGGCATGGTCCTGTTGTCGTTCGCTAAGACCACTTTCCTGATGTTTATGGGTAAGAAACGCTTCCGTAGCAACTGTGTGCTGCTTTAAACAAATAATATACTAACAGGATTCGTACGGTCATGGAAAACCTGGAAAAGTCATTTAATTTAAAAATGGTTATTTCCAGGCCTGGAAAATCAGAGAGAATAATTAAACCCCAAAAGTTTTGGAAAAGTCATGGACATTTGTTATATTCATATGTTCATTGACAGAGTTTGATTTAAAAGAATAAACATTTATATAAATATGTATCTTTTTTAGATGAGATTTCACAACATGTTTAGTCATGGAAACACACATGTATATGAACCCTATAACAATAATAATAGCCTTTTGAATCATAGAGGAAACCACCAAAGTCTTATCTGTCAGGAACAGAATTTTAAACTTACAACTGGTAAATTTTTTCCTCGCCCTGTTGTCAGAAATTCAGCGATGTTGAATTGTTTGATGAGCGCATTGGGGGATTATTAATAAGTTTCACTTTTTAGTGTATGTCAGATATTGGAAGTTGTGTAGTGAAATTCTGCCCAGGAGTTGTGGCCTTGTAGCCTGGTTCAATAACTAAATAATATGCCTCTCTATAGCTTCACATCACATATTTAAAACAAAATCTGTTCATGTAGCCCTTTTACAATTTATGACATAAAGCTCAAAGTGATTTACTTCAAAAATAAATAGCGGTAAAAATCACATGACGTATATTAAATATAACAAACATCTAGAGTACAGAATATATTATGAATGAGCAATATAAAATGGAAACTAAATGTACATAACAGGTTATTGATTGACAGAACATGTGAGTTGAATTTAATGTTTTTTTTTCTTTAATTGTGTTGTGTGCATTTTACAACTTTTGTGTGGGCACATTATGCGTTTATGAGACGTAACATATCTCTCTTCTGTTATTTGTGAACCACAGTGAGGTTGCCAATGCTTCTGGCCAGCATGCCTTTCCCTGTGCTGCGCTCCATGACCTCAAAGATCGTCTCAAAGTCTGATCAGGGTGAGTGAGCTCCACAGAGCCACGTCGCTGTGTTTTCTGGGGCCGCTGAGTGGCTGCCTGTCTCAGCAACTTCACGATGGGCTTGAAAACAAAGCACTTGCGAGTTTCTGTTTTGTTTAGCGGCCCATAAAACTGGTTGTTCTTCTCTCCCGGATGTGTTTTTGCAGGAGCCCTGTTCGCTTGTCTTTCCTTCCTGGAGAGTTTAACTACCAATGTGTCGATTGCGGTCTTCAGCAGCGTCTACGCTGCTACGCTGGCGTGGTACCCGGGCTTCAGCTTCCTGCTGGCTGCAGGACTCTGCGTCATCCCGTTAATTGTCCTCGGGTAAGTTGTACATTTTTGCCAATGTAGAGAACACAACAGGAAATGACTGTACAAACATTTTTTTTATTACTAATAATGTGCAAATAATTGCTACTGTAACTTAATTAAAGCATACAATCACACAACTCCAAATTTCACATGGTGTCCAGAGATTCAAGTTCCAAGGTTTTATTTGCCATTTGTGCCCCTAGACCAACAGTCCAGACACATTGGACATCTAGTGCAGGGCTCTCAGTCAAAACTTTAGAAATATCACTGTAATAAGAAAGAAAAAATACAAAATATAAAAGAAAACCCTACACAGAAGGTGGTAATATGTACAATAACAAGAAAGGTGCTAGTATGTACAGTTTTTAAAATTACAGATTATAATATGTCATGTATTGAGTATTTTACCCAAAGTTTATTTGATTTATTCTACAATAAAAACAGAAGTTTATGGACAGTGTGTCATGTGTGGAGCTGTATTCAGTGGATTGAGTAACATTCACCAAACAAAAGCCCTTATTTTCCCTGCTGATTTACTAGTTTCGCTTTACTAGAAAAAGAGAAATATCGCCAGTAATTTGGGCGCTCAGGAAACCAGTAAACTCGGTTCCTAATTTCCTGCATTCATCACGTCCAACTTCCCTCGCCAAACTTGTTTCCCTCCTCGTGCAGTAACACACACACACACACACACACACACACACACACACTTCTGACATGGTCCACTGTGTTCTTCCATTTGTTTAGTTACACTGAGTTGGCAGAGGAGTGTTAGCAGGTCACATAAAACTCTGGGTGAATCATTTCTTGTCACACGCACCGCTTCTTCGGTTACACGCTGAGTCATGAGAACAAAGCTACTCGGTCAGCATAACAACCACAGGGTGGCATGGGCCACACATCATTATTTTATTTGCCACTGCACGAATTGAGACTTATATCTTGTTGCAACTTTGGAAACATTGGTGACTTTGACACAGGAGGTTTGTTGAGAAGACAGTCGCCCAGTTTATTTGGATTTGGTGGAGACAGAAATAGGGCCTTCTCTTATGCTTTTTAAAAATTTAAATGTAATTTTTTTTTATATCTTAGAGTGGTGGGTCTGACGGGATTGCATGTTGCCGAAGAGGTTAAAGATCAAGAGCCTCTCTTCCGAGGTGAGGAGGATCTTGTCGAAAATCATAACAGTAAAATCTCTGTTGTTATCTGAGCCAGCACCTCATGTTTGCCTTCCGTGATTGATCTATTCATTTTTAGACACTTTTTACAAAAGTACCCCATGGACTATTGTTAATAATGTAGAATGTATATGTATTTATTCTGCTATTGAACTTACATTTGTATTAAGATTCAACAGGGATTTATTTGGGGCATTAGATGCATAGGAGCTACAGCAGGGATGGGAAGTGAAGTGCATCCAACATAATGGGTCAAATGTTAAGAATCTTTGCACTTTATTTTTACCTCTAAATGGCCTGACATTACTAGCACATGAAAAAAAAAAAATGGTCCAGTGTGAAATGATTTGTATTTTTTTGAGCAATGTTTTTCAATGCCTTAACAAAGAGCTCAACTGAAGAAATTTCAGGAAACACCAAATGTAATATAAGACAAATCTACAATTTTGATGCATTTAATCAACTGAAACCTACATTAAGTTAAAAAAACAATATGTATTATCGTATAAATATTGTCAAGTAACTCCTAGAGGGAGGAAGGGGGCTTTAAAGGGAACAAGGAACCAGTGCTTTGGAAACAAATAATTGTCTTTATGGTTGTCCTTCAACTTTATTGTTTGATAAGGAAGGAAAACGCCCAAACAATATTGATGATGATGACAGGAGAAAACTTCAAAAATAAAACGATTAAACATTATTCAGTGTGTTATCTCATTGGGAATTGAAATTGGATTGAAATATAACATGAACAATAAAGGGTGTTTTTATCAAATGGGACAGACATATTTCCTCTTTACTGGGCCACATGTGAGGATGAAACTTTAGGTGTGGTTTTAGGTTTTAGGGGGAACTCCTGAGTGTTGTTTTGTGACTCAATTCCAAATGTGGTATCATTGTAAACACAGGGATGTAATTGGTGTGTTTGAGTGCAAACTCAAAACAAATAATATGAAAACAAGTTGTGTTTATGACTTGTGGTTTCTATCTTCTTTTTATTTGTATGTTCATGTCTCTGTGTATATGTAATAAAATAAATTAAATGTATTTTTTTTTCATCTCACATTGTCATGTCTTTTTTTTAAATATAACTGGCCGACTGGCGTTTATGAGATTGCAGTGAGACGCGGAGAAAATGTGATGTGGTGATTTTTCACAATAAATCATCTTTGATGGGACGTGTCGAGTCTTGGCCAATTGGCGTTAAGATGTCGACAGCGTTTGGGGGGTTCGGGTTAGACATCCAGTCAATTAAAGAAATGCAGAAATTGTTATCAAGCCAAATTTGTTGTTTAGTTTGTAACAATTCAGAAAAAGAACACAATTATGAAATTGAAAAGAACTAATTAGAAGTTGAATATCAACTTAGCTTCAACTCATTCCCTCAAGCACCAGATTCAAGTCAGCAACGACATGTAGTGAACAGTGGCGGGCCATGCATGTTCTACCTAGGCCTTCAATGCTGTCTATCTTTTCCAACCTCCTTGATCCCCCCCCTGTCCCCCGCCTCCTTCCACCCTTTTGCCGAGCCACTTTGTCGACTACTTTGCAAACAAGATAGACGACATACGCTCCTCCTTTACTAATCCATCTTCTATCACCTCACCAACACTAACTTCTTCATCCCCCTCTCTTTCCTCTTTCACCCCCCTGTCTCCCAATCAAGTTCTTAGCTTGGTGACCACCGACCACCTGCGCCCTTGACCCCGTCTCCCATTCTCCAGGCTATTGCGCCTGACCTTCTGACCTTCCTCACCCATCTTATTAACAGCTCCCTCTCAACTGGCTGTTTCCCTAACTCTGAAGGAGGCGAGAGTCAACCCTCTCCTGAAGAAACCCACGCTTGACCCGTCTGAAGTCAGCAACTACAGACCGGTCTCTCTTCTTCCTTTTCTCTTCAAAACTCTGGCGCGAGCTATCTTGAGCCAAGTGTCCTCCTATCTCCACAGTAACAACCTTCTTGACCCTCACCAGTCTGGATTCAAGGCCCGCCACTCAACAGAGACTGCCCTCCTTGCTGTCTCTGAGCAGCTTCACACTGCTAGAGCAGCCTCTCTCTCATCTGTCCTTATCCTTCTAGACCTTTCTGCAGCATTTGACACCGTGAACCACCAGATCCTTATCTCTTCTCTTCAGGAACTGGGGATCTCAGGCACTGCACTCGCGCTTTTCTCTTCCTACCTTAACGACCGCACTTACCGGGTAACTTGGAGAGGATCCGTGTCTGATCCTTGTCCTCTCACTACTGGGGTTCCTCAAGGCTCCGTCCTGGGTCCCCTGCTCTTCTCTCTGTACACAAATTCTCTCGGCTCTGTCATTCGTTCGCATGGCTTCTCCTACCATAGCTATGCTGATGACACCCAACTGATCTTCTCGTTTCCACCGGCCGAAACACGGGTGGCGGCGCGAATCTCTGCCTGTCTGACCGACATCGCTCAGTGGATGTCTGCACACCACCTGAAGATCAACCCTGACAAGACCGAGCTACTATTCCTTCCAGGGAAAGGCTCCCCCACCCATGACCTGACGACCACCTTCACCAGCTCTGTGTTGGCCCCTACCCTGACTGCCAGGAACCTCGGGGTGACACTAGACAGTCGACTCTCCCTGACAGCCAACATCGCTGCGACAACGCGTTCCTGTAGGTACATGCTGCACAACATCAGGAGAACACGTCCTCTTCTTACTCAGAAGGCGGCGCAGGTTCTGATCCAGGCTCTGGTCATTTCACGCCTTGACTACTGCAACTGCCTCCTGGCTGGTCTACCCGCTAAGGCCATCCGACCTCTGCAGCTCATCCAGAATGCAGCAGCTCGACTGGTCTTCAGCCTCCCGAAATTCACCCACACCACTCCGCTCCTTCGATCTCTCCACTGGTTACCGGTGGCTGCCCGCATCCGCTTCAAAACACTGGTTCTGGCGTACCGTGCTCTGAACGGATCGGGCCCCGTCTACATCCGGGATATGGTCACACCGTACACCCCGGCACGTTCGCTCCGCTCGGCAACAGCCAATCGTCTTGTCCCTCCTGCACCTCGAGCTAATCACTCGAAATCCAGACTGTTTGCTGTCCTGGCTCCTCAGTGGTGGAACGAGCTCCCCACTGACATCAGGACAGCAGAAAGTCTCTACATCTTCCGCCTGAGACTGAAAACACACCTTTTCCGACTATATCTGGATTAAAACACAGATTTGCATTTCAGTGGCACTGGGATGGCACTTATTGTGGTGCTTGTGGTTCGACTGAGTTAAGGAAGTGTTGCTTCCTGTGTTCTTGTTGTTCAACCAAATGTAAGATTAGTTCACCATGTATGTACATGTGGATATATCAGCGAACCCCCCCACCCCTTCTGTGCGATTCACAAATCCCCCACCAGTCGTATTCCTACGAGTATCTAGGGTACACATCCTGGTTACCACATTCTGGTAGGCCTAGCCTAGGACTCTCCCAGATCCTCAAGTAGGCTTGAGACCAGTGCTTGAGCCTGCTCTATCTCTATCCCCCTTAACGACGTGTATGACGGGGTTAAACCACAAACAGTCGGGCTAGTAAACTCACGCGAGTAAGTGCTGTCATAGTCCTGCGGCATAGCAGACCAATTGTTCAAATTGTTCTAAAAGCACCAAAATTGGCACACATGTAGATTAATATATTCTAAACATTTTTGGATATGGAGGCATTCAAGATTAGCCCTGTGGAAGATATGGCGGCCATTGTTCAAAATGGCCGCCATTTACCATTAGCGTCATTACATAGACTTCATTATGTGTCGTTAGTATGGTGCTAGATGGGCCAAAATTCCTTTTTTTTACATCAGAATTAACATCAATAAGTGTTTAACATATATTTAGATGAATCTTCTCAAAAATGGCCCGCAAACTGGCCGCCATTTTGTGGAAAAAGTGGACATTTGATGAAGATTCCAATACTCAATGACATAATACCTCTAATAACCAGTACATGATTTCAGGAACACACTTTAATTGCTCAAGTTGCTTTTTTATTTCAAATTGCTGGCAAAATTGCAATGGAATGGTAGTCAAAATAATACACAGAGTACGGGGAGTTTACAGTATGGTCAGATTGTAGTTATATAGTCGACCAAAAGCCCAGTCTCTAGGCACAGTACTTACAGTTATACATTTATGGATAGATCTAATATAAATGAACAAATCTAAGTGGCTTCAAGAAGAGGACACAATAAACAGTTGCCAATACAATAACTTTCAGTATTGTGTAATCCTGCAGTACATACATGTAATACAATAACGTAGATTTTGCCACACTATGTTAATTATGATTCTGCAGTTGTGATCTCTGCTTGTACCAGTGCTTGGGTCCACCCACTTCCCTGCAACCAGTCACCCAGGGTCTTCAGTGCCGTCATCTCAATATGCAACCCCCCGAACATCACCACCAGTTGGTCTTCTCCATATGTGTCTGGCCACTTCCACTGGATCTGTTTTGCTAGAGTGAATAGTGGCTGGTCGCAAGTCAGAACTGGAGTTTGGCCTGGGTTGAGATGTTGAACTGCATTCCTGACTACATCAATAGAGTGTCTGATCATTGCCACAGTGTGAGCACTCTCCTGGAACAAGGGAAGCAGGGACGTTGGTGTGATGACTGGTTGCTTTGGATCTTGGTGCCTTGCATGGTATGCAGCCCATGATGTGTTTTCACAGGCCTCAACATAATCTTTGAGAACACTTCGTGTTCTCCAGCCACATATACTCATCTTCTATGTGCTGCTCAAAGTTGTGGCGTCTAAGAGAGGTCACAGAAGTAGCTGGGATCGTTTGCCCTTTGACAGAGGAAGCAACAGGACGTACATCCGTGTAATATTCTGGTAGAGGCTCAACCGTCTTTGATCCAGTATCACGCCCAGTGAGAGCAATGCTACGATCCACTCCCTCATCTGCACACGTTGGGTGTTGCAAAAGCGAGATTCCTGTTCCATGGAATGAATTCTTGGCTGTGGTGGCACTTGGGTTGTGGTCAATGTTGTCCACAGCCGCAGTTGTGAACACATTGCTACGCAGGGTAGGCGGGCAGACCACTTGCTCTATGCGGTACAGCTGACACACGCTGTTTCCCATCTGGGCAGAAAGACGAGGACTCTGTCATATGAGATGCTTAGGCCCAGAGAGAAGAGCTTGTCCACAAGTCCTCTCTTGCGTGTTTCAGCATGCAGCATCAGCCCAACATAGGTTGGAAGAGGAGTTTCTTGAGACGTACTGTGTCTGACAGCTGGAGGCTCCTGTGTCTTGGTTGCTCCCTGTTTCCGACTTTGCTTGACACTGTTGAACTTGAGAAGCTGCGCAATGGAAAGAGCTGCTTGTCTCGAAGAGGAATGGCTTTGGTTCTTGATGCTGGGGCCATCCAGCACCATATTTACCATTGCAACTAGTACGTTTGGCACAGAGTCCTCCTGACAACCGCCCGGGAATGATCCACGGAATCGGTCAGTGTCTTCAAACATATATCGCCGAACTATCTGTGCAGCACGCGCAAGGTGAACTGCCTCAGTGTCACAGTCTTGCTCGCAGGCTTTGCCTAGCGCTTCACCAATGTCTTCATCAAACGCTAGTAGAACATCTCGGCCTTTGCTCTGGGATCTCAGGCCTGGTAACTGGGCTAACAGGCGCTCTTTCAGCCTTGTGCTATTAACTTTCTTGCACAAAGCAACCCCGAGCTGTTCCATTCTTGTCGTGTATAGCTTTGCAAGATCTGCGAGTCTGAAGACTGGGGCGGTGCCCTCTTCTAGGTGGGTTTCCTCGATATACAGGACCAGTTCAGCCAGTACGATTCTTGACATCACATCTTCATGGTCAGTTTTCTGCTCGGCTTCTACAGTGGTCTTTGCACGATAGTAAAGAGCCAACAAACACTTGGAATGGTACTTGGCCTCCAGAGCCACCATATCACCCATGCTGAGCCTGGCCATGAGTTCATTGTCCCCAACTTGCGCTGCACACTTCCGTACGCGTGTGTCCACCTGGAAGGTTGCTACTTCATGTAGGGTCTCTGTGCCAGACTTTCCACAGAAAAAGCAGGAGGTGCCGCTGGTAGTGGCTTCTGAAGAGTGTGTTCTGGCGCTTGCCTGGGACATTGTCAGTACTACCAAATGCTGAGCTGCTTGCGATGAGTCTCTTCTCTGCTCTTTGTAGCATTGTGTTATTGTATTGGAGCATACATGTTTTATGCCACTTGGCCTGGTGGGCAACCATTGTCGCCTCAACACCTTGTCCTTCATCTAGTCTCTGTAACTGAACAGTTCTTGGCAGTTTTCCTAGTTCATCAAACTTGACCAAGTTTGCAGCCATTGTCGTGTATCCACTCCCAGGGTCTCGGCGTTTAGACAGTACTGGGCACACAAGTGACTCTGTTGTCTCCTCTTGACATACAAGACACAGCTTCCAGTTTGTCTCAGGAGGTGTTGTGGGAGTACGTTGCTCAAAAGTATCGACCAGTTGGAACTTCTTTGCCATGGCTGCAGTCTGGAACAACGCGTCTCTGATGTCAGGTGGTGCTGCTGCTGCTGCTGTAATCCACCACCAGTTGAATGGTTATCAAAGCCTCACCTGCAAAGACACAAAACACCACCATGTTACCACAAGCTACTACTACAAGTACCATGACTATCAACACTATACTATTACTGCAGCCGCCATCACTGCCACCACCGCTGCCGCTGCAAAGTAAAATTCATTTTTCTTGTAAAATGGTAGCCATTTTATTTGGTAAGCACACAAGTATGTGTAATTGTACACTACTTATCACCTCTAGCACACTTATCACCTCTAGCATCCACAAAAAGACAAATTATGGTACATATTCAATGACGCTAATGGTAAATAGCGGCCATTTTCAAAAAATGGCCGCCAAATGTGCTACGGGGAGAATCTTGAATGCCTCCATATCCAAAATTGTTCAGAATGTATTAATCTACATGTGTGCCAATTTTGGTGCTTTTAGAACAATTTGAACAATTGGTTTCGTATTTTTTACTATGCCGCTGGGCTATCAGTGCAACCATAAACTATCAATTTGTGCCCATTTTCTCCAGTTGTAAAACAATTGTAATGTTGAGGGCGATTAGAGCTTTGCATCTTATTTAAATCTGTTTGCTGTATCACAGCACGAGAAAAAAATATCCTGATCAAAATGTCCCTGCAGGTTCGAACCGTTTCCGGGATGCTGTCGTTTGCATAATGACCACTAGCTGTCGCCCTCGGTCCAGGCTCAGAGGCTGCATCCTCAGCCAACACGATATAACTATATCAACTGTTGCAGACATGGAAATAAAGAGAAGATCTCTCTTTTTTAATCCTTCATGTTGTTTTACAAACTCTTCCATGAAGCTTTAACTCTCCTTTATATACACACTCCTTTTCACACAAGCTAGAGGACTTCATGTTTTTTTCAGAGGCTACAAAGGGACTTTTGACGACTCTTTTTAACCCGAACTAACTTGATTATGTAACGTAATGGTCAGATATCTAGTGAAGAGCTGTCTCCACATAACGCCTGGTCCTCAATACAAGAAAAGTGCATTTTGAGCAGAATATAAGTCGCCCAGTGCAATCAATACACCATAAATTAGATTGGTGAACAATTCCCTGTTTATAAATTATGAAGCTGAATCTTTAAATGAATCCCCCACACATGCATGAACCTACCACGACAGTTTCCAACTTTCTTCATCCGGCTCACATCTCAACGTTATTTGTGTTTCATCTTCCTGTTCCGAACTTTCTGAACTTTCCACCTCCTGTCTTTGTCCTCTATTGTGTGTACACCATTTTTTTTTCTTTGACTTGACCCTGGGAGAGACGTGGGATTCAAGGAAAAGCATGTAAGCGTGCAAACAGTGTGTGTCTTATGGATGATGAATGGACATCATAAATCCTGGTAGTGAACCCATGAGATTGCGTGTTTAGTTACTTGACCAGTGAGTTAGTGTGGAAACAGACGGGCATGTAAATATTGTCTGCAGCCACAATAGATGAATGAGAAGGCGGCGACGTACTACAACACCCTCACATGAATCTGGATTGAATATAAAACCAGATCAAATGTAAACATGATGCATTCCAGGTATAAGTTTCATCTGCACAATAACATTGTTGAGTTAAGGGACGTGATTTTCACAGGAGGAATGGAAACCTACAGAAGAAGACAATAGACTTCCACTATAACTTTGAAGAGGGAGAATAAAGAGGGAGAATAAAATAACACAACTTGTTGATAAACTCAAACTTTGGTTCAGTGTGAAAAGATCTAGCACACCTCCTTCCCCTTTATAAGCCACATCGTGTTGCTTTTGAACACTGGAGTCGAAAGAAAATGCCACTTAAAGTGTGTTTCCTTTGAAAAAAATGTATAATTGGCACGTCGAGTTTGGATTGGCTTCATTCACGGAAAAAACCCAAATGACGTCCGATCATAATGTGCAGTTATTTTATTTCAATCCTCGAGTCTTGAGAACCGTGACTGTAGCTTGATTGTACGGTAATGTTGACACTGACTTTGAGTCAAGCTGGAGGTTACATGAGGGATCATTGGAGGCGGGGCTTGCTTGGCACCAGACATGAGAGGTTTCTGGTTAAATTAGAGATGGAGGTGTGGTTAAGAGTGACGAGACAGCTTTCCTAGTGGGGAGACAGCCGTGTTGGTGGCTTGTGTGTGTGTCTGGCATGCATGGGGTCGTTGGGGATTAAAGAGAAACGTGGAGGCAGGGGATCGAGGGTCTTTGGTTTCTGGTTTCCAAACTATCGCTGAATCAGCAGTACGATCATCTGCACCACATCACATCCCCAATGGCTCAATCTCTGAAGTTGATCCAGTTAGTTGCTGGCAGAGCCTCTCTTTATCTCAACCTTCTGAGATCTTTCTCCACGATGTAAAATAAATAAATATTTGAGGTGGTTTGCGTAACTGAAGCTACGGGGGATTCCCAAGCTGGAGTGGAGTGATCATTTGAGGATGATTTGATCACACCAGGATGCTGCATATGTATTTTTCATTCTCAGTTTTCGAACAGTAGACAGGCTCGACGGCACAGGGCTCAAACATGAACGGACGTTTTTAGATTATTTGAGTACGAATAGAATTTAGCTGGGTTGAATTAAATCTGCCATACGAAATACAGAATGTTAGAATTAAGTGATGTTAGTTGATTTTGCTGCCCACAAAAAGTGGTTTCTCACCTGTTTTCTACAAGTGAGAAAACTGAAACCCTGAAAGCGAAGTAATGTTTTAATGCACAGGCGTCAAACACAAGGCCCGCGGGCCAAATCCGGCCCGCCACATCATTTTATGCGGCCCGTGACGGCTTGAAAGACAAAATTTAAGACAAATACCCTGTGCTTTTATTTTGAAGGTTTCAAATGAAATGGATTTACGTTATAATATTAAAGAAATGTTCTTATGTACCATATTTCTACACTCAAATAAACAATAATTAAATGCAAAGAGAGTTATTCAACAATATGTTTGAGTAGATTATACAGTGTTACAGGCATGACGCTGGTGTGGCCCTCGGTGAAAATGAGAGTGACCCCCCTGTTTTAAATGGTACATGTGAGCAGCTTCAGCGTCTGCAGACTGAACGCTTCCCTCAAAAGGCATCTTTGGCGGTTGAGGAGGCGGTCAGTAGTAGCGATACACACATTTCCCCAGGCGGGTTATGACCTTCATGGTTCCATGTCTGCTTCTTTGCACACATAACAGGCCTATGGTTTGCAGTTTACCATATCAACAACTGTACTGCATGGATCTCTGTTAATCTATCTTCTACTTGTACGATTACAGGACTGGAAGTAGAAATTTAGGCACGATGGTTAGTTCCACGACTGTCAGCTGCACCATCAGCAGGAGGTCATTCATCCTTTCACTTCTCTTTCAAAAGGTCACGCTGCTGTGTAGCTTTTTCTCCTGCTGGCAGGCCTGCAATGGATGAAATGCACTGGCTAAGTGAGGGTCTGATCAGCTCACGCTCCCCACTGGCTGTGTGTGTGTGTTGGAGGTTGTGTGTATAGAGTGGATCCCAGGGCTTCATGTGGTTGCCCTCTTCCGCCTCTTTCTTCACTCAGCTGCTTCATTGCTTTCAGAAGAATCTTCCTATACACAGTAAAACAGCACAAACACACACACGATGCATTTTACATGTATATCAACGTTGGTAAAATAACTGGATTCATTGAGATCTCAGTGTGATGCATCTATTATCATGTCTTTTATGCCTTAAATCTTATTTTTTTAAATCAGATAATCCTTTATTTACATGTGAATAACACAGAGTAATATGCCTGGCCACTACAATATTTGAATGTTAGGTCTGAAATAGTATTTATAACAAAGTAACACCTTAGGGATGGAAAGGGATCTGAACATATTCAGATTAAATAAGTGGATTCAATTCTAGACGAGGTCTAGATGAGATACAATCAAACCCAACACACAACAACTCCTCATCTCCCTTTCATGACCTTAGGCGTGAGTCGTTTCTATGTACATGGCGTGTTATGTTGACGATCATCCCACCCAGACTCCAGAGGATCGAGCTGAAGGTTGTCGTGCTACCCCGCTGAGACCAACATGATTACCATTTAGTCTGTGAAAGCTTTGAATGTCATTTGTGCAGAACATGCGCCTTGAGCCACGTTGTCTGGTGGTGAGCCGGAGTCTTGAAAAATGGCGAAGGAAAGGTCACTCTGACAATCAATACACTGCCTCTCTCAGTTTGCCTGGTTCAGCTTCAGTGCATCAGACTAATCAGCGTGCTGTTGAGAGGAGAAGTCAGGACCAGATAATCAGGCTGGAATGGAAAGAGGACGGCTCGACTAACTCTGATGTATAGTCACATTCATTGTCTGCACTTTTTTATTTTTATATATTTTTTTTGAATTTTGAATTTATTTAACCAGGAAAAGTCTCATTGAAATTAAAAAAATCTCCTTTACAAGAGAGTCCTGGCCAAGACAAGCAGGAGCACATTAAACAAAGTTTCAGACATACAACATAAAACAGTGACAGACAAGAAAAGAAAGAAAAGTATTTTAAAGATCACAGCGTGAGTAAAAACCAAATCATCATGTCCCAGTTCACACAGGTGCAGATACCTCAGTCGAAAAACATCTACAACCAGATGAACCTTCCTCCTTTCAATCTATTTTTAAAAACACTTCCCAGATTAGACCCAAATCAGTCTGCAGCAAATTCCAAGGAGCAGCAAACCTAAAACCCCCTTTACCTATTTCCAGACGTACATTCGGAATAGATAGCAAGAGGAGGCCTGGTGCATATGTCACAGAGCGAAGACGGTAGCTTCCAGCATTTTCCTTATGAATTAATTTACATAGATAAGATGGAAGTACGTTAAGAATTGCCTTATAAATAATGACATGGAACTGGTATTGTCATCATTATCCCTTCTTCACGAATGGTAAATCCCAATTATTTTTTTATTTTCTCTTGGTCTCCTTTTCCTCTGGGAAGTTTTTATTGTCTCTTTGGGTAAATTAAGAGCAACGTGTGTCTTTGTGGGCTCACACTAATTGCATTTGGTTGGGGCGTGCTCTTAAACACACACACACACACACACACACACACACACACACACACACACACACACACACACACACACACACACAAAGACAAACACACACACACGGACATAGAGAGGTATCTCTGGTCAAATTAGAAGCTCTCTAGTTTCCCTCTAACATTTTAGGAACCACAGAGTTCGTTAACCTTTTGTTCAGCCACACGGGCAACGAGCACGGTGTGGAGGGATGTGTGAGCACACACTCACATCTGTATTTATCAGATTTTCTCTGACCCAACCCATGCCTCCGTTCTTCGCAATGAGCTCATTTTTTTTATGGGCTACAGTTGGCTATTTCTGGTTTTCACTGGTCTATTATTAATAAGCATTTTCATTTCAGTTTGCATTAGCACGGTTTAGGCAGCGCTTAAAAGCATTGGGTTTCTAATGATGGCCTTGGAGTGGAAATTGTCCACAAAAAAGTTAAAAATCAGTAAAAACAGCATCTGATGCCCATTACATTCAGTCGCTAAAACACATTTTGAATGAATAAAATATTAAATGGCTGGTAAAATGACAAGTCTTTTGTTTTTCTATATATTTGTTATTGTCAACAATTCACAAAGAGACCACAACCAACCATGTGTGTCTGTTTCTTAATACCTTCGGACTTGCCTTCCCATTCCTCTAGCTCTCAACCACAAGCACATTGGCTCCCACTCAAGATGTTAATCTTTCACAAATATCTAGTTTCTTCTTTTTAAAGAGCTTAATAATTTGGTCACAGATGGTTTTATGTTACCCAAACAGGAGTAAATAGCTAATTTGTTTGGGACTACTTTCAGCGATGGATTACTATACATTTGGTTGCTGAGCGAGTTTTTCCTGCAGCAGGATGGTACATATGGAAATAACTCAAAATAAACTGCAACTTGTGGCTCATTAATGTGTTTTTCATATTAACTGTGGCCATGGCACAGCTCAATTAACTATAACTATCTTTGGCTCCACAGACCCTACTTGTTAGAGATCAATTCAGCTTTTCTTTTCTGGCAAATATTAACAGTTTCTACATTAAAGATGAACAATACAATTGGATCCACCGAAAGTTGCACAAACAGCAATCTCTGGCTGGAAACCCCGACCCTTTACATATTATCGTGTTGCATTAATTCGTTTAAAATGATTAAATCCCTCGATGTTCAAAAATGGAGTCATCTGCTCCACATTTTAATTAAGGTGGTTATTTGAGATTGATTGTATTTTATCTATCAAGCCAGCGCCATGAACCCAAACATGACATAGGAAGTCTCCATCCCAGTACAGTAGTAGCTGGTCGTAAAGGGGGGTTGGCTAGAGGGGGATATTATGGTGAATTTATTGTCCATGCAGCCCTCGGGGCTTCATTCCTCTCTCCTCTCTTCCTCTACAACAATACGAGATTTCTCGGAGGGAAAACTTGCAGCAAGAGTGAGACTACTCCAATGTCCTGAAGCCTTTTTTCTTGTTCCAACTGTCATCTCCAGCGGCGAAGGACTGGGCCTGAATCCTTCTGAGGCATTTGCAGAAGCAGATACTCTTCCAAGCAGGGAACGTCTAAGGACACAAATAATCTCCTCAGGGCTGTTTAATGCTCATCTTCTTTTTCAGAGGACTTCCAGCTGTTCAGACTTATTTGCGTCTATTGAAAGGAACACTGTTAACATCTGTCCCATGTCTGCCAGTGATTGATGATGGCCATGTGAGTGATATCAGCAATATCACAAACACATACGGACACATGCATCTGCTGTACGGAGAGCACACGGGCCCATATACATGACAACCAGATATGTGCACATGATAGCTTTATTGGCTGTCACCTCCACTGTGCAAGTTCTTATTCAAAAAAAGAAAGAAAAGGGGGCCATCTTGGCAGCCATGTTACCCCTTAAAATCTACAGTATCTATGTGAAGTGTGTTAAAATGTATCCCTCTTGTGCATTATTGAGTCAATATGTATACAAGCATAACAAGGACAATATGAATAAATGAAGAAAAGACAACTCTTTTTTTCGTTAGAGGCCCTGTGATGTGGGTAGAACACTTTGTGCTGCCTTAATTTCTCATTTAACCCAAAAGAAAGTTGTGACTCTCACATTTCTAATTATTTCAAATTATTTCTCTTTCTCTCTGTCTCCATATAGATACATAAATATATATATATAAATATATATATATATGTTTTTTACTGTTTTACTTGACAAAGCTGTAACCTTAACCCTAACTTTAAATAGAGTTGTTCAAGTTGGTTGTTCCTTATATGTCTCAATGTTATTTTACTAGCTGAAATATAATCACATGCAAACCCTTCACAACATTCACACACTACTCTCGTTCGTAGGTATTCTCAGTCTTTAATCCCATATGGGGTGTGCTCATTTTAGGAAAATCTATGATATCATGTTCAAAGTTTGGATGTACTCATAAATGATGTCGATCATCTGATACACAGAGGACATAAAATCAGGTAGATTTAAAAATACCAAATGCTTTTTTTAGTAAACAAACTAACTAACTAACATTTTCCACTTGGAAGTGATGATACACTGAGAAGGACGCATTGTACCTTGTAAACGTATCTTAAAAGTCCATAAAACATATCCATATCCTGGGTTTGCAAGTTCTTTTGGAGGTTTGAATGTGTGTCATGTGAAGGTCTATCCTTCACTATTTAGTGTTGTATTTGAAGACGATATCTAAATCATACATGTAGTGTCAAGGGTGCTTTAATGTCCCTGCACCTGGACCTGTACGAGCTCTGCCAAGTTGTTTGCTGGAGTTCAGCTGTTACATGCTAACTGGCACAGTTGGGGGTGAAACCAGATGCTTTAAGCAGGACAACTTAATCCTTTTGTTCTATTCTACTTACCGATAAAATGGAAATAACCTTTCCGGAAGAAGCCAAGAGACTTTAATCATAAACTTTTCCAAAATCCTTATAAATTCATGACATCTGACTTTAAAAAAAACAACTAAATGTCAAATGTTTGGAGAAATCTTTTGGTGTTTCCTCCAATTACGGTGAAATATTTTTACCCCAAGAAGAAGCTGGCTGCTCGTCAGTTTCAGATTTGACATGTGTTGCCACTTTAAACAGTGGATTTAAGTGACCCATATTATCTGGCGGTGGAATCTGGAATCTTACCAGTGCCAGTGTGATGCCGTTTGCACAATGCTGGCTATGATGTTTAGAAGTCATGCAAAGAGGGGCGGTTAACCCTCATTTGACCTTATTGATTATCACTTTATCAGTTTGGCCCACTTACTGCGTAGTGTCGCTTTGTCGTGAACCAGGAAACACAGATGGGCGGTGACATTGCTGATATTTGAGATGCAATGCATTTAAGCGACTACATCACATACCATGTGAAACGCCGGCCAGCGCTCCAAATCGTAAGATCTCATAATCGTACTAAATGCTTTATAAGGGAAGGTCAGTGAATCTAGTAGAGAAAAGAAAAGTATTTCATGCCATTGGTTTTTCCATTCCCTCTGCTTCACAATGGTAACAGTTTCCTAAAATCAACATTTCCAATCTTGCCAAAAAAAACAACAAAAAACTCATGAAGAATTTAGAGCCAAATACCTATAGTCTCCAAGCCAGATTTACAGAGGAGCCGGCTCACTATTGTTCTCTGAGATTTATGGACAATATGTCATCAACAGAGCAGCTGAAATATGTCCTTCCACATGGTGACCTCTACTCGGGGCTGCCATCAACTAATTAATGCAAACCTCTGTACAGTGTTTTAAACACGCATCCCTTTTGAACTGGATTCGCTTCAGAAAAGGAATTGTACCATAGTTTGGTAAAAAAAAAATGCTTCTTCCTTATCTTGTGTAAAATTAAATGAGAAGACGCCACACACATTTTGTCTTTTAAATACAAGCCAGGAGGCGATCAGCTTAGCTTAGCATTAGCATCACAACATGGGGAAACAACTAGTGTGCTCTGTCCACAGGTAACACATCTACCTACCAGCACCTCTCAAGCTCAAAGATTAACATGTTATATATTATATGTTTGTCATGCTAGCTGTTTCCCCCATTTCCTTTCTGCTAAGCTAAGCAAATAGTCTGAATCTATAGCTTCATAGATTTGAAAGACTTAGCTGAAACATGTCTTGAATAACCATTTAGCTACAGTCTTTATCTTAACTTCTAACTGTGCATTGGTTCATATACCCTTTGTGTATGCGTCCCTGTGAATAGTGGGGTTTATGGAATAGGCCTCATGAGTGGACACGGTCGTTAAAAAAACTCGTAAATTTAGCAGGTAACATGTTTTAAACAGTTTAGTCAAGCTTTGAAGAGGTCTGCTGCGGCCCTTTGCATTTAAAGAGAAATAATCGAGTGCCAAGAACCCAACCAGCACATGCCCCACATCGTCTCCAAGCACACGTCCTCAACACAGATTTAGTAAATTACAGCCTGCGCATAGAGCTCTTTAAAAAGCGGACACTTTCTCTGATGCCGTTTAGTGGAAAGCAGACCACATGGCAGCACACGTACGCACACATACAGGAGCCCAGACGCATGTGCAGTGGACTGAGGTCTACTCAGGTCAGCTGTGTTGGTATATAGGATATCCCGTTGATGTCACTTCAAGGCTGAGGATAGTGTTAAAGGAGGGAAGACAGCTGGAGCCGCTAACTGTGCCACTTTGATCCGGATGTGTTTGTTGGAAACCACGGGCAACAGAAAAGTTACAGCTCACAACCGTCTCCCCTTAAATATTGAAAACCAAAAAACATATTTAATTGTCGTATTACATTTCGTTTAGATTAGATTAGATTAGACATTCCTTTGTTAGTCCCACAGTGGGGAAATTTCAGGATCACACCAGCGGGTGTCACATTAGAGCATTAATAAAAGATAAAAAATAAAAGTAAAACACAATAACAATACTAAATACTAATACTAAAATTCTAAATATACAGAGGAAACAAAAATATAGACACAAGGCAGTGACCAAAAGTGAATTATAGTTACATATATATATATATATATATATATATATATATATATATATATATACAGGACTGTCTCAGAAAATTAGAATATTGTGATAAAGTTCTTTATTTTCTGTAATGCAATTAAAAAAACAAAAATGTCATGCATTCTGGATTCATTACAAATCAACTGAAATATTGCAAGCCTTTTATTCTTTTAATATTGCTGATTATGGCTTACAGCTTAAGAAAACTCTAAAATCCTATCTCATAAAATTTGAATATTTCCTCAGACCAAGTAAAAAAAAAGATTTATAACAGCTGAGTGTTTGTCAAGGCTCAGGAAACCCTTGCAGGTGTTTCGAGTTAATTAGACAATTCAAGTGATTTGTTTAATACCCTACTAGTATACTTTTTCATGATATTCTAATATTTAGAGATAGGATATTTGAGTTTTCTTAAGCTGTAAGCCATAATCAGCAATATTAAAGAATAAAAGGCTTGCAATATTTCAGTTGATTTGTAATGAATCCAGAATGCATGACATTTTTGTTTTATTAATTGCATTACAGAAAATAAAGAACTTTATCACAATATTCTAATTTTCTGAGACAGTCCTGTATATATATGTTACAAATAGCATATATATAAAAAATAGATATATATGTTATAAATAGGTACATACATATATGAAATGTATTCTCTGCATTTAACCCATCCTCAGTTATTACGGAGCATTGGGCTGCTGCGAAGCACCCGGGGAGCAACGGGGGATTCAGTGTTTTGCTCATGGACACTTCAACATGCAACTAATGGGGAGAGCGGGAATCGAACCGACTACCTTGCGGTTGTGGGATGACCACTCCCCACACTGAGCTACAGCCGGCCCGGTTACAGCTTATTAAAAAAACTCTGAACGTTGAATCCACAACAAGATGATTAAAGATAATATGTTATAATCAGTTCAGAAGCCATAAACTCAAGCATAATTACACCCTAAAAATGCTTCCTAATACTTGAAAGTAGGGTTTTTGTTGACAGGAAGCCCTTGATCCACTCACAATGAAACATTCACTGTC